>NC_089588.1:68701406-69001406 GCF_019320115.1 Miscanthus floridulus | reverse complement strand
TTCAAAGAACCTAGGTTCCAGCCGCATTGGGGGATGTCCGGGCACTGGATACACAATGTCGAGGACACCGCCTGTGGAATCCTTCGTCGGCTCCGTCGCCTCCTTAATGCGTTGTGCCACTTCCGAGAAAGGGAGCGCCTCGTCAACAAGCACTGTCCCCTCAAACGACATCTCGGGCATAATCCGATGCAGGGGAAGCGCGCACACCATCAGAGGCGCCACCCTCCTCGCATGATAGGCACCGATAATCCCCGCCCCCTTTACGCCCCATTCCTTCAGGGCTTGGAGGGTGAAAAGAAGGTCGGAGAGGTGTTTCTTGTCTTTGGACTGGACGCCCTAGCCCCACGACTCTAGAGCCTCTTCAATAAGGCGCCCAGTGTACCTCGGTAGGGTGGCACTCACATCATCCTTGACATAAAACCAATGCAAGTGCCATCCCTTGTTGGATGTCGCCAGACGCATGAATGGGTAACCCCTCGATTAGGTATGGCGCAGATGAACGCTGGCACATCCCATCGGCACGTTCACATCTTTCCCCCCAATCTTCCTCTTCGACAAACTAATGGTAAAGAAATACCGCCATAGATCAAAATGGGGATTGATCCCCAGGAAACCCTCGCACAGGGCAACAAACGCCGCCATATGTTGAACCCCATTGGGAGTTAGATGCTGCAGCTCCACCTCATAATAATCCAGCAGCCCCTGAAGGAATCTATGCGTGGGTACCGCAAATCCCCGCTCATGGAAGATGGTGAAAGAAATGACATACCCTTCGGGCAGCACCGGCTCACCCTCGTCACCAGGTAGCAGGCACTCCTGGATGGCGGACAGCGGGCGGAGAAGGCCACAGTGGATGAGGCCCTCCAAACACCATGAGGTGATGCTAGATCTGCCCCCACAACTCCATTAAAGCAATTGGGGAGAAAGGCAGGCGCAAGCTTGACGGCGGCTATAACACGGATGCAAGCCGGTCGACGGTGGGGGTGCGGGCATAGGAGGCTGGGATGATTGGTGGCGGATGTTTCAGATGCAAAGGCAAGGGGGCAAAATATGGGACCTTGGGGGCGAACCCCGTGGTTTTATAGGGGCGACGGACGCGAGAAGGGCAACCATCTGCCTTGATCTCCGCGCCCGCAGTCCCTATCCTTTCCCACTGAAAATCATGGTGGACGGTTCGCCTTTCCCAGGCGAATCTGGACTCTCTTCCCACCTGGGGAAAGCAGGTCACAAAGATTTTTTCTATTTGGCCCACCTAGGGCCCAGAAGCTCGGTGGCTGGCCCAACTGAGGATGGGTCCATGAATGATCCGAAATCAAGGGTGCAAGTATTACTAGGATCCTGGTCCACGACCAAGCCCCAATTAGGTCAGCCCTGAATGAGATCCCCGCGAACGGGATACCACGACCCCCTCGAAAAAATATCCAGTTGATGAAAAACTAAGTCCTTTAGCCTTACCCGCGAAGGGTCCGATACAACCCCCAGGGCGACCCTGCTCGAATAACCTGGGGGCTCAGGGGCTACACCCATCGAGTGCGCTCGTGCGCACCCTCTAGCAAAGTAACTCTGACAAAATCAAAAAGACCCTCCAGGCGGTTCTATCTGAATCACCTAGAGGCTCGGGGGCTACTGTAGGGGACCTATACTGGGGTACCCCAGAAGGTGGAACCAATAACCACCGAGCGTTAAAAACTTCTGTATAGATAAGGGCGCCAAAACGTCTCTTGCTCAAATGACAGGAGTTTGGTTCCACCTCGCCCGATGCCTTTGGGGCGAGCTTAGTCTCGCCTAAGGGCTAAGGGATAGACTCCGCCTCACCCGACGCCTTTGAGATAGCTCTGCCTCGCCCGAGGACTCAGGGCTAGTCTTCGTCTCACCCGACGCCTTTGGGGTGGGCTCGATTTCGCTGGACGGCTGAGGGATAGACTCTGCCTCACCTGACCCCAAAGGGGCAGGCTCGGTCTCGCCCAAGAGATAAGGACTGGTCTCTACTTCACCCGACGGCCAAGAATGAGCCTTGCCCTGCTCGATATCTAAAGACTAATTTTATCTTACCTGACAACTTCTCCCCGTTCCCTCATGATGATGGGTACAGGGCAAGACAAGACGTTCGGGTCAACCATGGCTCCAAGGACCATACCCTGCGCCCTAGTAGGAAAAGTACTGCCAGGGAACGATGGGACAGGTGCTTTAGACCCTTCTGGGCGCCATAGAGCCCGAAAGGTATTTTAGGTGCATGCTCCTCGCCCTGTAGAGTTGTAGGCGCCGCCTTCAGCTCTGGGACACGGAACCCGATGAAGATATACGACAACCGCTATGCTCCAGAAAAGGATTTGCTATCTCCACAAACGACAGATATTCCATCACCACGCTATGGACCCAAGGGAGCTACGCCTGCTTCCCCACCCCTCAGGTCCACCAAGTCAGAAGACCTTGGCCACGGCGCTACTCTGGACCCCGACCCCGCGTCCCTCCGACGAAGACTCATAGGAACCATAAGGCATGCGGAGCAAGGCTGGGGGAGGCTCATAAGTCAAAACCACTGTACTGCAGCCCATACCCTGCATAGGGCAGCATTCTATAACCAACCTGACGTTCTATAGAGGCATCGACAGTATTGTAGGCGCTTATCTTCCTTCACACTCATCTGAATGAAGAACCGAGCCACAAGACTACGTAGAGTATGTATCCTAAAGCCCTCACCCTTGTAAAGCCAGTCCCTTCATCTATAAAAGGGGATGCGCTTCCTCCATCAAGGGGATCAATCTTTGACGGGATAGTACACAACACTCACATAGTCAAGCTGCGATCAACCTCTTGGCCTCCTTTCAACCCTTCCATCAGAGACTTGGGACCAGTCCCTCTCTCGATTGTTTGTACCCCCTACTATGAACCGTTCACGGTGCTAATAACACGAGCAACTACAAACTGGACGTAGGGACATTCGGCCTGAACTAGTATAAATCTTGTGTCCTTTAGCACACCATCCGAGCCTAATGCACATTACTATAAATTTACTTGCCGGTGCTTGTACAAAACACCGACACCTTTGATGTGGTCCCAACTAGGAGAAAGATCGTTCTTTGACTCCGCTAAGATTCAAGATGCCGAAGGAGTTGCCCAAGTAAAGGAGAATTTGAGAATTGCCCAAAGTCAATACAAGAGCTACACTGACAAAAGAAGAAGAGAACTTGAGTTCAATGTGGGAGATTTTGTCTATCTCAAGGTATCCCCGCTACGTGGAACTATCAGATTCCATGTGAAAGGAAAGCTTGCCCCTAGATTTGTTGGCCCATACAAGATTTGCAAGAGGATTGGGAAGCTCGCCTAAAAACTTGAGCTACCTGAGGAATTGATAGGTGTACATCACGTATTCCATGTCTCACAGCTACGCAAGTGTTTGAGAGTGCCTGATGAAGTAATCCCGACTAGTACACTTGACATTCAAGATACTCTTGAGTATAAAGAACATTCTATCCGAATTCTGGGTAAAGATACCAAAGAGACCCGAAGCAAAACTATTCCTATGTGTAAGATCCAATGGAGCAATCACACTAAGAGAGAAGAGACATGGGAGAAAGAGTCTGACCTCCGACTACGATACCCTTACCTCTTCGAAGAGTACGTACGCTTTAATCTTGGGGACGAGATTCTGTTAAGGGGGTAGGACTGTAACAACCCAAAAATCCACACACCAAAAATCACAACTACAAAATTTTTGTTGTTACCCCATGCAATATTGAGTGACATTTGTAGGAGCCAACCCTAGGTGTTGCATTAGTTGTAATCCAACTAAACAATTTCATGAGCATGGCATGCCATTTGTTAATCATGTTTATTTAAATACTGACAAATGAAACATAGCATACATTGTTAACTCACAAGGTGATTTGGATTTTCATTTGCTTTATGTAATGCCTAACAACTCCCTTAAAGAAATAAACCATAAAAGTGATTATTACTCAAACCAAAGAATAAATGTTTAAAGAGAAAACTAATTCTATTTTTGTATAACAAAACTACACCTATTTTTGTTATACAAAATAGCTAAATAAAATTCCTAATATATAAAAGAGAATGTTGTGGGCCTCATATCTAAAAACTCCAATGATTAAGGTACACCAATTTTGAATTCAAATTCCAAATCAATTTGAATTTAAACAAAGGAAAAGAAAAATAAAACAGAAAAAGGAAAAGAAAGGAGGAGGCCCACAGCTGGCTCGGCCTGCTCGGCCACTAGCACGCAATAGCCAACCAGCCCAGCCTGCGTGCGTAGCAGCAGGCCGGCCTAACTCGTGCGGCCAGCCCAGCAAGTAGCCCAGCGCGCTGCTCACGCCCGTGCGCCTCTCCGCTCGCTTGCTCCCACTACCCACCTAGCCCCACCTGTTGGCTTTCCTATTCATCTTCCTCGCGCCCACGCCTCAATCGCCCATGTGATCGGAGGCCGACAGCGTTGGCAGGAGCGGGCCAGAGGGTCACACCTAGGGCATGGCCTTGCTCCCCCTTACGCCGCGCTCACGCAACCTCGTGCCACCGTCGGATGCATCACATGCCTTTCCACCGCACGATGCCGAACGCCATTGGAGGCATGGAGCTCGGCTATGAAGCCATGCCCAGAGCCCTAGAGAATCCCTCAGCCACCGCCGTCGCTTGGTGGCCCAGCAGTCGCACCGCACCGAGAGTAGAAGGCCGAGAAGGAGTTCGGGAGAGGAGGATTGGAGCCACCCGCGTGCTGCCAAAGTCATCGGAGCCAAAGACAACACCGTCGTCTTCATCACGGTCATGGGTCGACACTGCATAGCTTCCATCTACATGGCCACGACCCTTCACTGCACCGCCATCCTATCGCCTTCGACACCAATAGTGAGCCCTCGCTGCTGAGACTCCTCCTAGCCCCTGGACGCCATAGCAGAGCACGTGCACACCATGCTCTCGATGCCGCTGTCATGGCGTGGCCACCACTAGCGCACCCGGCTGCCTCACCAGTACTAGGACGTAGCTGTAGCACCACCAGGACGCCCGGAGGGTAGCCGCGTAGACTGAGACCCTATTAGCCGACCACAGCGCCCCAGCCACGAGCACCGGACCTCAACCGGAGTTCCGCCATGCACCATCACCGTGTGCAGACTCCGCCGTGCCCAAAGGTCGCCGTCGTCACTTGTTCCGGTCACCCGCTAGTAGTCTGAACGGGAATGGGGCACCAGGACCCCTAGAACGGCCCCTAGCTGCCCCGTCGGCGAGCACCGCCACGACCAAGCCACCGACCGCCGTGGCCAATACCCTAGAAAGCCCTGGCCACCACCTAGACCCCACCATCGTGTTTGCCATGGTCTGGGGAAGCTTTTCCCCACCTTAATTGAACGCCAACACCGCCATAGGATCACGCCGGTGAGCACACCACCGGCGGGAGCACGCTAGGGATGGAAGCAGAGGGCTTCCCCACTAGCTGCACGTGCCTGCACCTGGTGCACGTAGGCTAAGCCAGAAGGGAAGGTGGGTGGACTAGGTCCACCAAAGACCAGCCAACGGTCCATGGACCATGAATGTGAGTCCACCGTGAGCCACACGGCGTGGGGCGAACAGTGGACAAAGCCCATTGGAGGCCCTCGGCTATGACGTGGCAGCGCCATAGCACGCCACGTGTCTAGGACGACCCGGCCCAAATCTAGCCCAGTCCAGGCCCACCAAAGCCCAGTCGAGGCCCAACCTGGTTGACCATTGACCGATCAACGTTGACAGTTGACCTAGCCCCACATGTTAGTGACACAGGGACTCTAGACCCACTCATCAGTGAATGACGTCATGCTGACATCATGACGACGTCACATGGGTCCCACCTGTCAGTAACAACACAGCTAAGGTGACGTCATGCTGACATCATGATGACATCAGCTGCTGACGTCAGTAGCTCTGGCCCCACACATTAGTGACCCTAACCCATTGACCGTTGACTCACCCATTGACTTGATGTTAACTCTGATCGGACCCACAGGTCAGTGACCTAAGAGACCCTAGCCCCACCTGTCGGAACGATGACGTTGATGACATCATGCTAACGTCAAGATGATGTCAGCAGGACCCCACTTGTCAGCTCAGAGCCGAGCCGATGATGTCATGCTGACATTAGCATGCCACATGGACCAGTCACAGCGTGACACGTGTTAGCCTAGGATTAATTCAGCCTTTTTCCATTTTCAGAGAGGATGTAAACTTCGGAAATTCATAACTAATTTATACGACCTCAGAAAAATACGAAACTAGGACCAAAATTCATCTAAAATCGAGCTTTACGCAATGAACCCATGTTTGAGTGCATTTGGTTGCTTTGAATTTTCATTGCTTCTTTATGCTATTCTATAGACGTCACTTATGCGACTATAATACGATCATTGCAGACTCGGAGGAGAACCAGACGGACGAGGATCGTGAGTACCATGAGGAGAATGGAGATGACTACACTGAAGGTGCCACATCCCACCCAATCTCATAGCACCTATTACGCATGGCTAATATAGAACTACTATTGCTTTACTTACTATTATAATCATACAATGATAGGACTTGCATGGTAGTATGCTTACTTGATGGCCTTTATCTTGATGCAACCTTACCCCTGCATACCCTGCTATTTAGGCTAGACACACGCTTACTGCTATATATCATTGCTTACACTTCTACTATGCTTATACTACATTAATGTGTGGTGGAAATTGGTGTTATCTGGACTATGGGGAGAGTGCTGCGTGTGTGACTTGGGTGTGAGGAGGGTGAGGGTTGTGTCGACCAAGTTGGAGTATACGATGAGCCTGGGGCAAGTCTTGCCATGGGGTGCTACCTGGGCACCCCTGGAATGGATACCTGTGGTGGGTAAATGGTATATAAGGTGGTCCTGGGTGTGAACCTATGATGGGAGAAGCCCAGGATGGAGGTGCTGTGGTGGCACGGTAAATGGAAACCCTGATGAAGACATTCTGGCTTGGTCATCCCTAAGGACTTACTAGTACTCAGATTCGCCGAGAAGCCTTACGTACCACTCGCCCTATATGCTGCGGGACGGCTAGACTACTTGGTAGGATATTGCCACTACTGCTAGGTTGATAGCGGACAGTGTAAGGAGGTACGGGGCGTAGAGGATTCCCCCACACCCTTCCGAGACTTCATGGAGGCCTTGTGGACCTGGCTCATGACTCATAGTTTCAGCCACCCTAGACTAGACTTGGGGTGTACTAGGGCTGAATGGTAGAGTGGCATTATCATAGGCAAGCAAGCGGTCGGAATTAGCCCAGTTGATGATGGTCAGCGAAGAAGGCAGATCTTGTGGTTATGTAGAACCTCTGCAGAATGTATGGTTGATCGATCGATACATATGCCAACTTGTCGGCTATGGACCTTTCCTAGGTTTCGCTTAAACTAGATAACGAGATGAGTCCTTCTCTTCTTCCCCTGTGAGAGAGAGTCGATCGTAGCCAGGGGCTACAGGCCTTGAGACAGTGCTAAGAGGGAGTTGGCCTGTCGACTGAGCGATGGTATGGTGATGGTGTGGAGATGGTGGTATATCGATCCCAGGATTGAAACCTGGCTCTAGACGGGAATGGGGTGAAATGTGTGGGAATGGTGTTAAAACTTGACCAACTATTATTATAAACTTGATATGCTAATATATAGGGAACCCCAGCCTTATAGGTTCCTTTTTGATTATATCCAACTTGCATCCAATTTTCACAAGCAATGCTCATAGGGTGGGAGTGGCCAGTACAAATTGTATTGATAAATTTTGGCACACCGGTTCTGCTGAGGAGTATAGCTCCGAGGAGTTTGACGGTTGAGGGGTTCATGCCTACGCTCGAGTTTGGCGATCTTATCTTCAAGCTATTCTGAATGAATGCTACTTTTGATTCCGCCAATGTGGCGATGTAATAATTTATGTAATTCTACACTTTATGTACTCTAATATTATCATTGTATGGATGTGGTATTTGACTAGAATTTGGGTAATATGATCTACAACGGTCATATTACACTTCGACTCTGTGGATTTCCCTTTGCGGAAATCAGGTCATTTCAACGTGTACCTGTGGAACCATGCGACCCGTGGGACCTAATGGCTCATGTGTCATGTGTACCTATAGGACCTTTCTCCATCTCCATCTGACCTATGGGACCCAACGGCTTGCATGTCACTTGTACCTTTTGTGCCGCCAGGTCTAATAAATTAAAAAAAACTCAATGCCTGGGAGTCAAACCCGACACCCAGAGGAAGGAATGCATGGTCTTTACCATTGCGCTAGATGTCTGGTTGTGTTGACATGTCTTTAGAGTCATTATAGTATTATATTCTCTGTGTAGATGCCCTATAGGTTGACCAATATTGGATATTTCTCCTTCAAGTGGAAACAAATCTGTGCCCATTAGACTAGTGGCGGTGGAGCAGGAGGAGGAGGATCCCCGGTGTGCTGTGGTGGCTCTGGTGTCCTTTTGGAGGCTAGGAGGTGGGGCTTGCTGGTGGAGCATGGTGGCATTAGCGTCCGTGTCTGTTGTGTGCCACGGCAGAGGCGATAGATCCGATCCATAGGTCTCCTTTCTTGTCTTTTCCTATTTGCTTCACTGTTTTGGTCCTTGCTTGAACATGAGGTATACAAGAAACATTCTAGCGTTAGAGATCTAGTTAGGCCAATGATATGATTATGAAAAGAACTAAGAGGTGGCACTGGTTGTTTTTTGCTGATGTCTTGGTTTTCTGCATATGTTCAATTTTGTTACTGTAAATGCCTGTGTGCAACTAGGCCTATTAATTGTCAAATACTTGCTTGATTATACCTATCTGTCTAGGCAAACAAACAGGCCCATTGCTTCTGCCTTCAAAACCATTGTAATTGTCATCCTCTTATAGCTATCTTTGTTGGATTATTTTCCTCGTTAGTGATCTCATTACTGAGCAAGCTCTCATCCTACTACACACTGACAAAATGGAGGAGGCCTCCAACAAGAGGAATGCACTAGCCAACCTCACAGATGATGTCATTGTTGAGATCCTCTGCCACCTCCCCACCCACTCCTTGTTCTGCTACAAATGTGTTTGTCGCTCCTGGAAATGCCTCATCTCGCACAACAATAAGTTGATGCCTCAGACTGTGTCCGGCTTCTTCTACGACACTAAGAATGGCCATTGACACTACACTAGCATTACCGATGAACACCCCTCATTGTCCTTCTTGCCCTTCACCTTCGACAATGTAGTTGTCTTAGATTGTTGCAATGGCCTCATCCTATGTTAGTGCCTTGGGGCTAATGGATACGCTATGTCGTCTGTAATCCAGCAACCCAGAAGTGGAAGGTACTGCTGCCTAGCATCCATTCTATTGGTGAGGCTTGATTGGGGTTTGATCCGATAGCCTCCTTGCACTTCCATGTGATTGAATATTTGAAGGATGATGATGGTGAGTTCGTGGGTTTGGACATGTACTCATCTAAAACTGCAACATGGATCTTTAAGGAATCTAAATGGGGCAAGGTGGCTCCGGTGACATTTGAAAAATTAGAAATTGTGTTTCTTAATAGTTGTCTGCACTATATGGGGTACGCGATGGGTGGCCATCATATACTTGCTATGGATATGGAGGGAAAGACATGGAGGAAAATTCCTAACAAGACGCATGGTTTCAGACACTACATCCATCAAGCTCAGGGTCACTTGTTTGAATGTATTGTTAGTGGTCGCAATATGTCCAAGCTTTCAATCTGGATCCTTGAAGACTATAGAACTAATAAATGGACATTGAAGCATACTGTCAGCATACATAAGGTGTTTGTAAAGACTAAGGTTCAATTTGGTTACTTGGATCTTGAGTCAAGCTACTCAGCGGTTATAGTTCACCCAAAATGGAATTTGATTTTGTTTGTTGGGGCTAGGGAGGAAAGTGTCGTCATCACATATAACATGGAGTAGAAAAGTTCATGTCATCCCTACACATCACATTCCATATGGTAGACGTGATGTCATGTCAAACTTCATCGGTAGACCTTACTATGTTCCCTTGTTCTCGGAGTTGGAGTCATTAGCAAAGTAGTAAATAAAGCTGCATTTGATGTATGTCTCTGTCATGACATGTTTAAATGGATCAATGTTGTTTGATTGTCTATGCATATGTTCAGTGTTGTTACTATAAATGCTTGTGTGCAACTGGCCTATTAATTGTGAAGTACTTGCTTGATTATACCTATCTGTCTAGGCAAACAAACAGGGCCATTGCTTCTGCCTTCAAAACTATTGTAATTGTCGTCCTCTTAATCTTTATCTGTCTCCTATGGAAGAAGCTCTGAGCTCGTGTACTGATTGTAAGTGTGATGGATAGACTTGATTTAGCTGGAATTATAATGGTTATAGCTCCATTAATTGCTACTCTAGTTTGAGTTATATATATCTATGTGGTGCTACTCTAGATTTGTTTGAGGTCATACCACAAAAATTGTTAATGGTTGTTAAAGTTGTACTTTGGTATGAGTTGTGGACTTCACTAATGGATCTTTGTTGGATTATTTTCCTCTTAAGTGATCTCATTACTTAGCAAGCTCTCAACAGATGAAATGGAGGCCCCCAACAAGAGGAATGCACTAGCCAGCCTCACGGATGATGCTGTTGTTGAGATCCTCCGCTTCTTTTATGACTTCTTCTATGACCTCGACCAAGGCCATCGATGCTACACCAACATCACCGGTGAACACATGTCCTTGTCCTTCTTGCCTTTCACCTTAGACAATGTAGCTGTCTTAGATATCTGCAATGGCCTCATCCTATGTTGGTGCCGAGGGGCTGATGAATTATACTACTATGTCGTATGCAATCTGGCAACCAAAAAGTTCAAGAAACTATTGCCTAGCATCCATTCTGTTGGTGAGGCTCAATTAGGGTTCGATCCGATAGCCTACTCGCACTTCTATATGATTGAATATATAGAAGAGGAGCAGGATGATGAGTGCAAGGGTGTGGACATCTACTCATCTAAAACTGCAGCATGGATCTGTAAGGAATCTAAATGGGGACCAAATACTTGTGTGACAATTGAGAGATCAGAAGAAATGAGATCATCAGAAATTGTGTATCTTAACAGTTGTCTGCACATTATGGGGTACTCGGGGTTTTACCCTCAGATACTTGCTATGGATATGGAGGGAGAGACATGGAGAAAAATTCCTTGCCCATGTGGTTCTTCACCCTCCATCCATCAAGCACAGGGTCACTTGTGTATATGTACTGTTCATGGTCGCAATATGTCCAAACTTTTAATCTATATCCTTGAAGACAATGATACTAATAAATGGACATTGAAGCATACTGTCAGTTTTCTGAAGGTGTTTGCAAAGACCAACATTGAATTTTGTTGGTACTACGATGTTAATGAGTACTACTCAATGGTTCACCCACAATGGAATTTGCTTCTCTTTGTTGGGGTTGGGAAGGAAAATGACATCGTCGCATATAACATGGACATCAGAAAAGTTCATGTCATCCCTACACATTACAGTCAGTTTTTTAAAATTGGCATCCTGCCACAAATCAACGGCAGGCCTTACTATGTTCCCAATGTTATTTTGTTCTCGGAATTGGAGTCATTGGTAGAGGAGTAAATAAAGTTCCATGATGTATCTCTCTGTCATGACATGTTTAAATGGATCAATGTTGTTTGATTGTCTATGGACATGTTAATTTCCTCTTCGATGGATGTTGTCATTATTTTGCAGCAACTTTAACTTGTTTGTAATGTAAGCTAAGGTCTCTATAGGGTGTTAGATACGTTCAAACCTACAGACGTCGAACTTTCTTGCGTGTGCAGTAACATTTCAACATCAATGACTCCTCTTTGTTCTAAGAAAAAACACCAATGGCTCCTTTGTAGTAGTGATATATTAACCGCTGCAATCTTTTCCGCAACTCTGTTTGTTTTCCTTCCTTCACCGAGCCCTCCCATTCCCACTGTAGATCTAAAATCACCAGGAACGTGTGGTTGCCTTCTCAAAACCTACTTCACTCTTAGCCACCACCATGGTGAAGGGTGAGCCTTCTATGAAGCGCGCACGGGAGGGGGATGACACCATGCCCGTGTGAATCAAGATGAAGCTCCGGTGGATCCCTTCAGAGATAGAGACGATTGGGCCATTGACATCATGAGTAAGGCTTTTTTGAAGATTAGGCATGTGCTATAGAACATCGGTCTAGGCACCCTCAACCCGCCTCAAGAGGAAAAGGTGAGCAGTTACATCTTTATTTTTCACCAACTCACCGATGTCCTAGAAGAACTGTCAGCCTACCTGAACAAGAATTACGCGGACAACGCGTAGTGCACCCTAGCCTGTTACCAGAACTAGATAGATGGCTTTGACACTAGCGTCATGATACAAGGAATCAGCACCGCCCACAACACCGAGAAGCACTGGTTCAACTGGTTCATGCCGATGTTGAGCAGGTGGCCAACCACATCACCACTGATGAGGACGACGATGATGTTGACACCAATGAGGAGGATGAGGACAAGGACAATGATACCGATGATGATTAGAGGAGTAAATAAAGTTCCATTTGATGTATCTCATGTTGCATTTGATGTATCCCATGTTGCAGTTGATGTATCTTTCTTATGTTGGGAGTACGGAGGGAGTACATGTTGCTACTCTTTCCTTATGTTGTTACTCTTCCTTATGTATCTTCCCTTGCATTTTATGTCGAACATGTTCAAATGTATAGAGGTTTTGATTTGTGAAGTCTTATTTGCTTGTTTGTGTTTACTATATTGTTGAACTTTGTATTAATTAGGTGGGTTAAACTCTATTGGGCATGGTGTAGATCTGGTCCTTTGGTCATTAGTAGTCGGTTTCTAGCCATAGTTGGTTGGTTTTGCCTATAGGTTTTTTCTGGTTCTCTTTCTGATTTGTAATATGGTAAACATGCATAACGGAATTCATCTGATCAAGTCTCATGTCGATGTAATGCCTAATGGAGGAGCCACATAGCTATTCAAAATTTATAGCACATGTAAAAAAGTCCGAGCATTGTAAATCTGACAGGGCCAGACACATCTCACGTTATACTAGGGAACCTGTTTCATACGAATACATTCGCTAAATTCCTAAAGAAACAAATAAAATTTAAACTAGTTACATGTCTGGCCTGTTCAAATTTACACTGCTCGTGATGTTGGGATGATTAAGGGGCTTGTACCACACTTAGTTGAAGGAGGGTTAACACACTTACAGTATGCTGATGATACTATTCTACTCCTACAATTTGATTTACAAACATTGTGAAATGTTAGAGTAAATCTATCTTGCTATGAGGCTATGTCAGGAATGAAGATAAACTTTGAGAAAAGTGAGATTTTCTCAGTAGGACTGCAGTGGAGATGAATGTTGCAGCAGAGATGTTGGGATGTAAAAGTGGAGTTCTTCTGATGAAATATCTAGGAATGCCGGTTAGTTGTCATAAGATATCAAAAGCACAAATGATTTATGTTTGTGAGAAGACAGAGAAAAGACTGGGAACTTGGCAATGTGAGTATCTGTCATCAGGGGGAAAATCCGTTTTGATTTATTCTTGTCTGTCTAGCTTACCCATGTACACGATGGGTGTGTATCAGTTGTATGAAGATAATTTTTAGAGGTTGGATTCTATTAGAGCTAGATTCTTCTGGGAAGGGGCAAGTAAGAAAAGGAAGTATCATATGGTTAAGTGGAAAGCTCTAAACAGGTCGAAGCAGTTTGGAGGTCTTGGTTTTATGGACATTAGAGTTATGAATACTTGTTTACTTAGTAAATGGATTGACAAGCTTGAAAGAGGAGATAATAGTTTGTGTTGTAACATATTGAGAAACAAATATTGGGCCACAAAAGTATTTTCCAAGTCAGAAATAGGAAGGGATCTCAATTCTAGAAATCTTTGTTGGATATCAGAAAGTGGTTTCAAATGGGAAGGTGTATTAGGATAAAATCAGGGATGCAAACAAGGTTTTGGCATGATTGTTGGTTAGGAGATTGTGTACTGAAAGTAACCTTCCCTAACCTGTTTCATATTGCTATTCGCCAAGACCTAGAGGTGGCAGAAGCATGGGTGGAAGGTCAGTGGTTTTTAGAGTTTAGAAGGCAGTTGAATGGAACCTTGTGGGAAGAATGGAGCCATCTGATGTTGTTGTTAGATGAAGTTTCTTTGTCAAATGGTAGAGATGAGGTGTTTTGGGCTTTAGAGAGATCTCAACAATATTCAGCAAGATCACTTTATAATTTGATGACCTTTGGAGGGGTTCAAGATGTGTAGATGATGCTTATTTGGAAATGTAATATTCCTTTGAAGGTTAAAATTTTCTTATGGATGGCGATACATGATAAATTCCAGTGTGGGGTCCAACTAAAGAAGAAGAAATTGTCTGGACCGGAGGAATGTTTCAGTTGTGATAGACTTGAAACATCAGATCATATTTTGTTCCAATGCCCCATAGCTATATTCTTGTGGTCCTTTTTCCGTGAAAGTCTTAGTTGGCTAGTGTCGCCAACAAGTTGTTCTACGCTATTTTTAGAGATCTTGACAAAACTTAGAGGGAAAAAACAACAGGTAACATTGTTCCTATGTGTAGGTGCGTTATGGACTATCTGGAAGGTGCGCAATGATGTGGTGTTTAACAAGAAGACAATGACTTCCTCGGTGGCAATCATTTACAAGACGTTGATGGTGGTGAAATCTTGGCATCCGCTTTTGAAGCCCAATTTGAAGCCTATGGCGAACGAGATGATAAATCTAGTTGCTTCTAATGCCACTGTGGTAATGTAGCTGTGGCGAGTGTTTGTCTTTTGGCTGCTTATGTTGGTCCAAATGTTGGTGGTTTCAAACTTGCTGTTTGGGTTTAGAGGTCTGATGGTAGATCTTTTGATGTGTAGTTTATAAAGTTCGTTGATGGGTTTAGCGCTTAATCTGTAAGCTGGTTTTCCCAGTAGGATCTTGGGCTTTCGTTAAGCTTTCAATAAAAGCCAGGTGAATGCCTTTGATCTAAAAAATTTACGCTGCTTGGACTATCAAGCGAGCATACGGTTTACAAGAAATAGGTAAACATCATTTTGTTGAATATACTAGAGGGACATGGTTGGGGGTAAAGCTGTTATCGTTTGTTGTAGAGTGTCTCTATATATATTTGGTCAAAATTTAGAATCTTTGAGGGAAGGGGGATGCTCCTCCCATATAGACCTTGTGTAGTTGCCGAGAGTGAAGTGAATGCATAGAAAAGCTGGACACAAGAAGTGCATCTTAGAAGAAGAGCTTTTGACCACCATGACACGCTTGCGACTTGAAAGTCTGGTGCGGCTGGGAAGAGGACTCACAGCAGTCGTGGGGCAGTTAGGAAGTCAGCTAGCTAGAGATGGCTATACAATGGGAGTGAGCCAGGCCACACAGGGACGCTAGGGCTAGAACAGGCTTCTAACGTGACTGCATGATGTTCATCATTACTAGTACTATCCGAGTAGTGAGTACTTTAGATGGTCGGACCTTCTGTCATCCAATGAAGTATACAGTGCAGTCCATTCCAAGTAGTTGCAGGCTCATGGCAGCCGAGGGGTAGCATCTAACTAGAGATGGCTACATGGTTTCATAGGTTCTGATCATCTACACACCCTTGGCTATGTTTGAAGCTGCCGCTTCAAGAATCTAATACCTTACTACTTCATGCATGTAGCCACAGACGGTGCAGCTCCTATTTGTAGCACACCCGATCAGGTAAAAGTTCTACTCATAGCTGAGTACAAGAGTTACATGTGTGGCCTATTCAAATGTATGGTGCTTGGACTATTAGGCGAACATACAGTTTACAAGAAACCGGTAAACGCCATTTCATCTAATATAATAGAGGGACGTGGCCGGGGGAAAGTTGTGAGTGAGAAGGTTGGAAATTGCAAATGGGTTGGGGAAGAGGGAGCTAGAAGGTAGGCGATTGATGCAATGCTATCAGATGAGGGGAGGGGGACGCTCATTTCATATAGACCTTGCACGGCTGACAAGAGTGAAGTGAATGCGGTAGGAAAGCTGGACACAAGAAGTGAATCGAGAGAAAGAGCTTTTGACCACCATGACACACTTGACACCTGAATGCTTGGTGCAGTTGTGATAGGTCTTTTCTATACTTATTTCATTCCAATCCAAGCAGTCACAATAGTCGAGGGGTAGACTTATTGGTACTCCGTACAAGACTTTATTCTGTCCTACGAGATCAAATACTCAGCGGGTGGACTTTCTTGCATTCTTAGTAAAAGTCAATAGCTATGGCTCCTCCATTCTAGATTAGATCAAGGTGAGCCTTGTTTAGATGAACTCCTCACTCCATGGTTGTTTCAAGGTCAACAAATTTTATTGAAGACACAATTTGGCCTCAACAGAGCTCAAAGGCACTCATGAATGTTTAGCATATTATAGATCCGATCAAAGACAACTAGAAAGAAATCTGTAGTGAAAAGTAATCAACAGGGGCTAGAGACCAGCTACAAATGACCAAAGGACCTAAGCTACACCACACTCAATAAAGTTTAACCCACCTAATACAAAGTTCAACAAAAGTTAACACCAACAGGCAAATAAGAGTTCACATATTTGCAAGGGTGTCCCACATATCAAACCTATTCATGACTACTAATACTAGTGATATGTCCCACAGATAGGGTCAAGGCTAGCATGCAGGATTAGCTCTACGTCCACCTTCGCTAAGATGGTGTTAGCGGCCGTCTAGAACTCTCGACCAGATCGGCGATGTCATCATCCTTTGATCCTAGTGGAAAACCCTGCTCCATGACCCAGACATTCACTGCTATGCCAATCTAAAGCTAGGTAGTAGGCAGTGCCATGGTAGACCCCTGACAAATGGCTTCGATCACCACAGCTCAAAGCCAGACTGGCAGAGCTTGAAGGTGCTCCTCTACGGTGATCGGATTGTCCACTATTTTCACAGGGAAGGCCGCATCATAGGCGACTTGCATGCACAGCTACAGTGTCTAGACCCATGTCTTTAGTTCCACATGAAGGTTCATTCTCACCCAAGCGGCTCATGCATGGGAGGCCTCATTCTCAAAAACTTGAAGTGCATCGCACATGGCATCTAGCTCACCGTGCAGCATCTCAGCATTCAGCCTAGACGATGACAACAATGCTTGGACCTTGCGGTAATCCTTCAATAATTGATGGTAGTCTATGTAGTCTAAGTATTCATGCTCTTCTAATGATTCACCCACTTCAGAACTAGAGGGTTGTGTGGGGACACACGTGCTTAGCGTGGCGAGCGGCGACAGGATGACTCTTCGGCAACACTGGGGGGAAGCCCCATGACCAAGGATGGCGCTATCATGGAGAAAGTGTTGCGCAATGCAAGCCAAGTTCAAGACCATATAGGATAAGGGGGAGAGCAATCGGATTGAGAATGCAAATGACTTATACAGAACTGACCGACATAGCATGGCACAAAATTGCCAGTGGCTACCCCTAATGATGGATGCCTCGTGGGGATGCTTTTCGAGCATGAACATGGATGAAGAACCAAGCTCTAGGGCCAATGAGGCCTGGGACACTGACATGCCCATGTTCACCTATTGAGAAAGTAGGCACATTCCAATACTAGTTAAAGTAAATAGCATGAACACATACCAGCTAGTGTGAGCATTGCTTGCATATTCTAGTCAAATGAAGATAAACAATATGAGCAGTGGTACAGTGATGATCCACCTTTGAAGGGGGAACTAGTGGTGGGTCAGAGGCCACAATGATGAGAGGTTCATCTATCGGAGGAGGATTGTTGGTGTGGAAGGCATCTGGGGCCTCCCCATCACCATGATCCGACGTGGACACTCCAATAGCTATCATCATCATATCGTCTACCTCCTCTAAGTGGATGGGAACACTTGACTCAATTGTAGGGTCCATCATGCCCTAGAACTCCCACTGGGGGTGGCCCCAAATCTTCAAGGGGAGGACCCAATGGCTGATTAAGGTACGGATCACACTCGACGTTGTCAGTCCCCAGTCCTTTAGATCCTCGATCGCATCCATCAATAAGCGCAAATGTTGCAGTTCTAATAGGGTTGGCATCCTCGACCACGATTCCAGTGTGTTAGGACACAGCCGGTCATGAGAAAAAGTCGGCAGCGGCGGCCACTCATTATTAGGGACGTAGAGCCACCTATGCTCCCAATCTAGGTCTGTGGCATAGTGGTGGTCAAGGCTCAGGTAGCGCTCCTCTAATCCAGGATGAACTTTGATGGAGGTGCCCCCCATCGGACAATGATGGTGACAAGAGGACGCTAACAGAACCACCTAGAAAAGAAACCACCATAGATCATAATGGGTGGGTATCCCTAGGAACCCCTTGCATAGCATGATGAAGACCGAGAGGTGGAGGATCCCCTCTAGGGTTCTATTGTGGAGGCGGGGCCCATAGTAGTAGAGAAACCACCTCAGTGAGGGGTGTGCTGGTAGCCCGAACCCATGAAGGTAGAAAGGGACAAAAGGGACGACCTCATTTTCCTTCGGCCTCGGCTCCACTTCGCTTCTCGCTGGGACTCTCCACCCGAGCTGCTTGGCGGCCTCTGGGATCAACCCCCTCTCTCGCAACTGGTCGAGCTCAGCTCGGTCGAAAGATGACCTCATCCACTCTACCATGGTCTAGGCAGGAGGTGTCGTTGGAGCAGTTGGGTGGAAGGCAAAAGCTTTGGGATGGAATTAGGAGCTTTGGAGAAAAAAAAGGTAGAAGGTGTAACCTTCCCTCTCGCCCCTTGTCTCTATTGCTATAGTTTAGGGGCCATTGATGACCCCATGATCGAGACGTTTACGTGGGTGAGCAGTGGGGCTTCGCCCCATCATGTCAATGTGACAGGTCGGGAGGTGACATCCCATGCTGCAACAGGCTGCTGATGTCACCCCCACGCGTGACTGTGCTGGAATGCAGGAGCACGTCGTCTGGGTAGTCAAGATTTTAGAAGGCTGGACCTTGTGTGATCCTGTAAAGTATAAAATTTCTGAATAAACATAATCCTTGATGCATGGTTCTTTCAAGTTCAACAAATTTTATCAAATACACGAAAATAAGACGAGTTGGGTTCAACATAGATCAAAGACACTCAAGACTACTACTACTACTGATACAAATGTTGTGACCGAGTGCACTCCGTATGCAATAGTTTTACTCATAGCTCTATACTGTATAGTGTCTGATGAGATCAAATGCTCCTCATCCAGACTTTTTTGCGAGTGCAGTAAAATATGAATAGCTATTGGCTGCTTCGTTTCAGTGGCTCATTTCTCAACACGTATTTCTTGGAAGGCGTGCTCCTCAGAGATTGTGGAGATGTGGCCTTGCCTTACCTCCCGCTATCGCCCGGCATATGCTGGAATTCCATCGGTCGTGCATGTCTCCTGGTATAAAAACAAAGGAAAATAGGGGAGTCAGTACAGTTGCCTTGTAACCTTACAAACTCACCTTTCCTACTCGTTGCCTCCTCCCTAGAACCTCATTCTTCAAGCTTGAACCATGGCGGTGGAGAAGTGTCCAAGGGAGGAGATGATGGTGTAGGACCTGGACATGACTAGGCAGGCTCTCCGTGTGGAGAACTAGGAGGCAGAGCGACTACGGTCGTGCCTCTCCACTATGGAGATGGCACTCGCCACAACTGATAGGGAGACGACCGCGGCTGAAGCCGCAGCGAGTTAAGCATAAGTGCAACTCACTAGTAAGGCATTACCATTGCCATATCTTCTTGTTTTGTGTGGCACTACATCTTATTAATTGGTAGGGTTTTCTTTGTTCTTGCTCTTTCAACTGACATGGAGCAGCTGAATGACATGTCCATGCTACCGGTGGGGTTGAACTTCCTTGAGTGTGTCTGTGCTCTACCATCGCAGATCTAGGAGGTAGTGACTCATGGCATTCACCATAGAGCTACATTAGCCCTAGCCACCGCCCACCTCCATTCAGACACGAACTTGCATGCGGTGGAGCCGGAGTTCCCGCCAGAGCTGCCGGTCCAAAGGGCTTCATAGGATTTAGATCCTTCAAAATTCCTGTTTCTCCTCCATTCTAAAGGAGCCCTAGGTTTTTTAGTTTCTTTTGTCCATTTCTTGGGATTTCATTTTGCAGTGTTGGTGGGCCCCGAATAGATGGGGAGATTTGCCCGCACAAAAATTTGATTTTCGGCGAAAATTTCGCATTGCGCCGGGCAGTGCCACCAATATGCACCGAAAATTAGATGTCTCTCCTTTGCCCTCCACATGGAAATTAGGTTTACCATGCCATCGATTCTAGACAAGGGCATTTGTCGTACTTTGATGGCCACATAAAAGCGCAAGGAGTCATCGCCTCTGCCTCTGCTTCCGCCACCATCTCCATCCTCTAGCCACAACCATCTCTCCTTCCACTCCAAATCCTAGCCCATGGCCTTCCTCCCCACTCTCCTACCGCCCCCTCTGCCACCCCTCTCTAGACCCTAGGTGCCATTGGCACAACAGCTCGACTCATCAATCTGCACTCTCCAGCCATACCCTCTCTCAAAGCTTTCCGAACCCTTGTCGAAGCTAGATCCCCTTCGATTCATCGACAATAGGTTAGCTAACGGTGGAAGGACCACCTCGATGATGGTATAGGCTAGATCCAGATCCCCTACTTTGGCACCTGTCACAACCAGCTAGATTCAAACCCTAGCCAGAGTTGAATCTGGCACCCCTTCGTCAACGCCGGTTGCACGAGTTCCGCGACCATGATGATAAGATAACTATGCTGATGATGAAGCATAGCCAGGGTACACGGAGGAAGAGATACCCAAATTCTTTTATGATGTGTGTTGTATTATAGTGGTTCAACCTGGGATATGTAGATAGCGATGGGGTTGCATATTTCCTATAGTTGAGTGTAGCTGACATGTGCTTTATTGGATTAATGACTTTCGTATAAGCTGTAGTTACTAATTAGGTGCTTATTTGCATACTCTTTCTCTTTGTTATGTTGACATTCGCTAGAAGCTTTAGTTAATAAATACCTTTGTAATCTAGATGAATAGGCACTAAATGCTTTTGAACAAGAGCGGGAGGCACAAGTCACAAAGAATCATAGGAAGATGGAAGAACCAGGGGGTGGTTGTTAAGGGATTTGGTGATACAGATAAAACATATTCAGATTTACAAGATGAGCCAGTGGCCCATGCAATTGAGATGATTGTTCTACCTTGTATTGAGTTGGGGCGGGGGGGTGGGGGGAGCAGATAGCAATGCAATGCTTTGCTGTCTGGATAGCAATGCAATTTGTACATGCTTCCTACTTAAATTTCTTTTTCTAATTTCAGAGTTCGGTTCGAAGAATCTGCAAAGGAGGCTCTGCCAGTAGGACAAAAGGAAGCGGTGATATCAGTCCTAGAGGAAGGTAGTCCAAGAGAGTGAAGTCAACATGACCTAGAGAGTTGACTCATTGATCTAAGAAGAACAGGCAAAACCATGCAAAAGTGAAGTATCACTAGGCTACATGATCTTGCTCCTATGCTATACAGTTGCAATCATTTGTAAGTGATGGTTGTGTTTTATTGTTACTCTAGCCTTTGTATAAACATAAACTCAAGCAATAGTGGTAGGAGCCTAAGGCCCCTTTGGAACGTAGGATCAGAAAAATGTAGAAACAGGAAAAATATAGGAATATGATTGGAATGCATGTGAAAAATAGAGGAATGAAAAATAGAGGAATTTTGTTAGAATGGGTGTTTGGTTTTGTATAGGAAAAATATAGGAAACCAATACAATAAGGTTTCACTAGATATTTTTTTCCTTTGTTTTTCCTATGAAAGTTCAAGAATAGGAAATTTTCCTATGGTTTTCCTTCCCCCATTTCTTCCTATGAACCCTGGCCTCTACTATACTGATTTCATAGGATTACTGATTCCTACTTTTTTTTCTTTGGAAATCCTATGAACCAAAGGGGCCCTAAATTTGGCATCATCATTTAATTTTGAAGTTGCAATACATGTGCTTTGTGCTTATGTAATCCATATCTATAACCTATTGTTTACTGCTTGAATTTCATAGTATGTAATCCATATCAGTACCTGTGCATTGTGCTTATATAATCTATACCAATATGAAATCTATGTTACTTGTTATGAACTAATCTCTTGGGTTTTTAATTAAAGTCCTCTTCCGCTATCTGTAACCTAACATTTACTGCTTGAATTTCATAGGAAGCTATGGAACTATCTGATGTTGTTCCCAAGCTCCTTTGCCTCTCCCATGGCCAGGTCAGTGGCAACACCCTTTTTTTGAAGAATGCTAGTATCCTGACAAGCTCTGCTAGAATAGAGACATCGACGGAGAGAATGCTTCGGGAATAGCTTGTTGCTGAACAGGAAAGTTTCGCTAACCTCATCGAACAAGTGGATGAACTGAAGAAGAAGATAGAAAAGACTAAAAGGGAGTTTGAGGAGTTCAAGATACAGCAATAGGAGAAGTACAATAAGCTACATGAGGATATCATGCGCTTTAGCTCTTCTTCTAGTAACTTTTAGTCGTCAACTTTATTGGCTTGATGCAGTGAACATTTGTGGTTTGATGTATGTACTCGTGTGCTGGTTTGATGTGGTGAAACTGTTAGTGGGTTGTTGCTGATGTATAAACAGTTATTTATTGTATTTGATTGTCATGTTGCATAATTATGTAGACATTATTAAATAATTATGTAGTCAATCTGTGCAGTAGTGATGATCATGAATTATTTTTATGATGAATTGATTGTTGGCCATGTGGTAGAACCTAGGCAGGCCACGTGATCAAATAAAAATGCGACACATGGATGAACCAGTGCATGACATGTGAAATAGCCATGGCACGACATGTGGTTAATAAAAATGCAACATGTGGAAGGAAGTCGTCAAGCCATGTGGCCAAATCAAAAATGAAACATGGACGGACAGCACCGTGACATGTGGTCGAATAAGAAATGACCACGTGGACCAATAAAAATACGACACATGGTGCAATGAAGAAATGACACATGACTCAACCGCAACACGACATGTGTGCCAATAGAAAACTGACATGGTGGAACAATAGGGGCCTGACACATGGTCCATTAAGAATCTAAAATGTGCAAGAACAAGAGATGGTCATGTTGTCCAATAACAAGGTGACACGTACCCAAACTATCTCCAATGCAACTGGCTATAGCAGGTCTACGTGGAAACCATCTCCAACGAAAGCAACTGCCAGCATGGCTGCCCCCTGCCACGTATGCCAAAATAGTTCTATGACGGTTAGTTTTCATCATAGATCTATTCAATTCTATGATGATTTTCTAGAATCGTCATAGAAGTTCAAGAATGACACAACTTCTATGACAAACCATTTTTCATCATAAATTCGTTATAAAACTGAAATTATGATAAATTTGGCTCCTTCAATGATGAAAGTTGTTTGCCATAGAAGTGGATATTCCTAGTAGTGTTATCATGGATCAGCTCCACCGTGATCTGAGATTCACCATGTATCTATGGTAAACTTTTTGGCTAATGCGGTAGCTCCAAATCCACGCAAGGGCATTTTTGTTAGAATGGCTAGAATTGCCCTTGGGCTCTCTAGTGTTCTCTTTATCTCACTGCCAACCTGGGCCCTTGCATCAGCTCTTGTTTCCTCCTCATCCTATCAAGCAGAGATCTTGTTGGGCATGTGGGGTCAGCGGGTGTGGGCCACGGTGGAGCTCATGGCCACAGCGGCTGGGGATGGCCTCGCCGAGCATGGCCACGACGTGTAGGCGTGGGAAGCATGGGGCCGGTAGATGTAGGCCACGATGGCCGAGTGTGGCCTCATGAGAGCTTGTGGCCATTGAAGGATCAAGATGGCTGACTAGAGGGGCTGAATAGTTATTTCTAAAAATTAATCAGAAGAGCTAGCCAATTTAAATGTGGAAGTAAACTAATCGTTTAGCTTCGACTGCAATCCTCTATCTAAATTTGCTAGCACCGTTACAAGAGAATGAGATAAAGAGTAATTAAGGGTACCAAGCTAGAGAGAGCTCTCCTAAACAATTCTAGCTGGCAAGATCAAACAGAATTTGGGGTTCAAAAAAAGATCAAACAGAATTTTAGCTAGCAAGATCAAACAATCTAAGTAACTAGAACAAGAGCAAGGCCACCAGTCTCCTACACATACTAGTGATAAAGCGGTAAACACTAAGCATAAGCTCAACAACACAAGCACAATATATTGCAATTGTTTACACTAGATTTTGGAATGGTACATGGGAACCAAGGGTTCAGAGAGACACTAAAGATGACGTTGAGCGTGGAATTGACTCATGTGTGGTTGGAGTCAGAATTGGCTAAATGGCTCATGACATCAGCATCGGTTGAGGCATAGGGTGGCTGGATTCCGTTGGTTTCAGAAGCTGAAGTGCTAAATGGCATTGGCTAAAGCGTTAACATGTTGGATTTCACCAGAAGGGGAAGCGTGAAGTCTAATATACCTAAATTAGGATATTTTCTTTTATTTCAAGAATTGAAATAGTCTTATTCGACTAGGACTCGTATTATGCCCAAGATATAAATATAAACCCCAGCTATTGTAATAAGACATCAACACACATCAATACAACTTTCGGCTTTCACGCCAAACTTTAGGAGTAGAAGTACTATAGATCTCGTCAAGTTCTTCAGTGAGTAGGGCTCATCGGTTTCGATCTCTGAATTGCTTGTAAGTACCGTCACAACTAGTAGTATATTCAGTTAGGCTGCATCATTTGATCTCTAGCTTGATTTAAAATTAGTTAGTTATGATTTGTATCTAATTAAGTAAGGCTACATGTTTCAATCTCTTGCTCAGTTTGATATCCAATCACCAGTTATCGAATCTATTAAGATTGGTAAGGCTGCATCTTATGATCTCTTACTGTTTTTGGTAGATTCGCTAGTTATCAATCTTGCTATGTTTAATATTATACTAAATTTCGCAATATCACCAATTTATCTAGCTAGATTAAGATCAATCTGCTCTTATCATTATAATATGTCGTCTTACCGGTTATCTAGATAATTTATATATATTTTGACGTCAGATTCTATTTTATTGGCTAGTGTATCTTAATCTTAGTCAACCATAGTGTGTGTTCAAAGTCTTGTTTTGCTATAAATAGATCTATCGGCTAGCAATCTTTGATCTATTGGCTGTCATCAACGCTGCATCGCTTCGACCTATTTCATAACGAAGTTTGATTAGATTTTGTTAGTTATGGAGCCATTTATTAGGAAAACAAGGATTTGTTCATTCACTATGCTCCCATCGGCTACATAGCTGATGGTATGTGCTTTCACTGGTGATAGTATGTTTTCAAGATTCTGTTCGGTCAAAAATAGATGTATTGGCTTATTAAGCTTTAATTTATTATTTTTACCAATGCTGCATCAGTTTGAACTGTTTAGTGGTGATAGTAGATTAGATCTAGTTAGTTTATAGATTTATTTATGTCAAGTAGAAGATTGCTTGCATATATTATATATTAATTATGTTGCATGGGCTCAATAGCTGATAGCTTGCGCTTTCATGATTCATCTCATTCTGCGTTCATCGGCTCTTTGGTTTATACAGTTTATACATGAATATAGCCGATGATGCTTGCTTTCACTGCTTTATATCATTAACCTAGTGGATATCGACTCCATAGTCGATAGCCTTACTCATCTGCTCTTTAGCCATACAATGCAACTATCTGGAGCAACACCGACATGTCTGATTATCTTGTTTCCTTGTCAATTTCAGGTCAAATTGATTGGCACGCTTACAAACTCAAAACCAACTTGTCCTACATTGAAGTTAAGCAGATCTTCCAGGCTTGTCATGTGTCCTGCGTGGTGTTTAGATTTCTATGACAATACATTTTCTGGCACGCCCAGTGAGACCACAATCGTCAAGATGGGTGACAAGACAACATTCAATGTTTCATTTGAAGAGTTGCCTTAAGAGCAAAAACAACTCATAGAAAAGATGATAGAAGATTTGAAGGTCAAGTGTCTGAAATCCTATGGCAAGACATGAGGCAAGGTCAAGTGTCTGGAATCCCCTGGTTAGTTCCAAGCCCGCAAGCTTTGGGCTACCCCACTACATAAGGCTCCACTTGAGCACTAAACCATGAGTCAACTGACGAGATCCTAACATATAGGTACATTAAGCCTTGGGTCCAACGGTTCCCAAACAAAGAAGACCCCCCGACCGACCACTTTAGGATCATTGGGGGGCTCGAGGGCTATGCCCATCGGGCACGCTCGGACTCACCCTCTGGCAAAGAGATCCGGTCGAGCCTGACTTGACCGTAGCTTTCGCTTAGGGCTTGGGGGCTTCCCCAAGCCTTGGGCTCCTGATCTACGGCACCTCTAGGCCCAGCCCTCGGCTCCTACCCAGCTAATGATGCTAGCCAAGGCCTGGGCACAAGAAGACAAACCCTAGGCTACCGATGCCTAAGGACTCCTTGGCGTTGCTCCCTAGGCGTGCCCTTGCCAACTGCTCCTCCAATAGGGTCACGTTCGGGGCATGACACAAGAAGACAAAGCTTCCCATGGCCTCTAGGGGCTAGGGGGCTTCTAGGTCCGCGCATCAGCCCCTAGAGCCGACCTCCTTCACCACGAAGAAGACTCCAAAAGGTCTCACTCGGGGGAGGCTAGTCCAAGCCGACGTCGTCTAACATGCAGGGTGTCAGAACAGAGCAACCAGATGATGCCTAGGCTTCTTCAGCTCCAAGACACCTCGACAGTCCACGGCGCACCGCTATAAGACCCTCCTGGACTCCAATGCACATAGACCATAGACTAGAACCCCCAAACCACCATGTACCCAACCTATCTCGTTATATAAGGGATAAGGTCGGACCTAGGAGGGAGGATCTTGATTCAATCACCAAACACTCCATTCCATTCCATCTACCTCCACTCTGCACCAAGAGCAAGGCAACCTAGAGAGGGGCACTGAGAGCTCCTCCTCCATTGCATCCCATCATCTCCTTCCTCTCTGATGAGGGGAGACTCCACTAGCGGTGAGGCAATCTTAGGATTAGCACCAAGCTATCCCCCTACCAAATCTTCTTCCTTTACACTCTGTTGTAACCCCCTAGATTTTGGGTGCTCTTGAGTATAAGGATAATTAGTTGTTGGACATAGGGACTGAATTGGCCCAAGCTAGGATAAACCATTGGGTGTTCTCTGCATGATTCTTGTGGTCCTGAGTCCACCTGAGCCACCGGAGACCCCATACTCTGATACCGACTTGAACAACATGCTTGTCGTGGTTCCAACCCTGTGACACCGACCAAATCAGCTAGACACTCACACAAGCCTCGATTCTACTAGAGATGTTCTTTGCCTTCTTTTGGTGGGGATGAGCTCAATAGCCCCTCACAAAGCCAACTCCAGAGCACCACACAACCTTCTAGCATGCTTCACAGAGACACAATCACGAAGCCATCTAGGAACCGGCAAGTTCCAAGAGTAATAAGCAACCACACATGCAAATCACCACTAGTGCCACTCGATTAGTCACTCAATTAATCGCACTAGGATCAATCTCCAACTCACTAAACTTATGAGTAGGAGAGGTGAGGAGAGGCTCTCTTGATGTATATCAACTTCCCAAAGTGCCAAGAGAAGCTCCACAACCGGCCACCCCTCTATTTATAGAGGGGAGCAACCAACTAGCTGTTTTAGGAGCTGACTAGGCTCTCTACGTAGCTGGCAATCCCACTGCTAGGTGCCCACATGGTAGCGTGCAAGTAGCCCAATGGCTCTTTCAAATGGCTATGTGCCAACTGTCAACTGACCTAGTAGTCCCACTACCACTAGCCATGGTCCCACCACCTGGAGGTCAACAATGAGTCAGCTATGGAATAGTGCAAGCATACCGTCGATGGTGTTAACACCCTTAGTCTGACACCTTCACGCGCTGCTAGGCTAGGTGCCCCCTGGTAGTCCCACTGCCTAGGGTCGTGGTCCACTTCCAGGGTGAGACAGCCCATAAATAGTAGCCCAAAAACCTCCAATTCAGTCCATTTTGTTTCAAACCTTTGAAAATGTGCTAACTCCAAATGTCTATCCCACAAGACAACCACCACTTAGAGCATAAGTTAGCATTTTCAAATCCTTTTGCAAAGGTTTTTTCAAACTCATTTAGGATCACCACTCATCTCTAAACTCAACGTGATTAGGACCTCACAAGTGGCACTAGATAATCGAAATGCAAACGCATTTGCCCCTCTTAATAGTATGACTATCTATCCTAAATTCAGCCATTTAAATTTTCTCTAAAACACCTTCTGGCTAGCAAAATGAAACACCCTTTGTTTCATATACCTTTGCTTTGCGCTTATCCAATTTCACTTAAATTGATGCCCGCAAGGAGTACATGAGATGCGACTTTTGTGGAGCGGCATAGGAGGAGGGAGATGTGAGTTTGGAAGGTCAAGTAGTCCTAAGAAGGATACCTTTTAGTATCTAGGATCGATGCTACAGAGGGATGGAGATATTGATGTGGATGTTAGCCATAGAATCAAAGTAGGGTGGATCAAGTGGCGACAAGCTTCTAGCATTCTCTGTGACAAGAGGGTACCACAAAAGCTAAAAGGCAAGTTTTATAGAATGGCGATTAGACCGGCTATATTGTATGGAGCAGAATGTTGGCCTACAAAGATTTGACATGTTTAACAACTGAGTGTTGTAGAAATGCGTATGTTACGATGGATTTGTGGTCACATAAGAATGGACCAATTTTGGAACGATGATATACATGATCGCCTAGGGGTAGCATCAATTGAAGAAAAGCTTGTCCAACATCGATTGAGGTGGTTTGGCCATGTCCAAAGAAGACTTCTAGAGGCACTAGTGCATTGTGGAGTCCTAAGCCAAGCTAATAATATGAGGAGAGGTAGAGGAAGACCAAAATTGACATGGGGGAGGCAATAAAAAGAGATTTGAAAGCTTGGGTTATACCTAGAGATCTATATTTGAATAGGAGTAATTGGAAAGTAGCTATTGAAGTGCCTGAACCGTGACTTGGGGCTTTTGGTGGGTTTCAACTCTAGCCTACCCCAACTTGCTTGGGACTGAAAGGCTATGTTGTTGTTGATGATGATGATGATGATGATGATGCCTGCAAGGAAAACCATTTTCCGACATATCGACCAAGCCACTAGATATGCATGAACAATGAATCTTTAGCTTGATCTACATAGCTGTGTGGATAACTCAAACCATCACATAGACTTCAAGTCCATCGACTATAGCCTCACTTGCTCTTCACTGTTGCCTTGGTCCATTATCGTCAAGTCCTTGCTCAAGCTTCTCTGCCACATGCGGTCCATCACTCCAAAGCCTCTTTTGACTTGCCCTTCACCATTGCTTTGGTCCATTGGCACCAAGCCCTCTAGCTTGCCCTTCCCATCACATTGCACATGGCCCATCCTAGCCAAGTCTTGCTTAGGTCTTCACTTGATTGCTATGTTTGATTTTAGCATTCCAAACATGGTAACAATCAAATCCATGCCAATATCCATCTCATCTTGTGAACTAAACCAACTTTCCTTCACACACTCAAAGAGAAAAGGGGCCTCCCCGAGCCCCTCTCCCAAATCAAATAGGAGAGTAGAGCAGTCGGGTCTGAGCATGGCCAAATTTGGCCAGTTGGTGGCCAGCAGCAGCAGACGAAAGGGCATCGTAGCATGCCTGTTGTAGGGCACACCTGCTAGTGCCCGTGGCGTGGTTTGGGGTGGCCAAAGGAGGGCTAGCCATGCATGCTGGCTCCTCAGAGCCGCATGGCTAGGTGGTGGTGGCCTAAGGTGGTGCTCTAGCGACCGATTTGGCCAAAGACAAGGTGGAAAGGGCATGGCTTAGTGTGGGAAAGGCCGACGCATAGTTAGGAAAGGCGGAGAAGGAACTAGCGGGGCACTTCCAAGCGACATCACCTCCACGGATGGCATCAAGCACACAAACGCGAGGTCGAGGCATCCGATGGATCCCAGCAAGGCTGGGCTCATCAAGACCGGACACAGCTCATGGTGGGGGAAGGCGTGGTGGCAGGGCCATAGCCGAGCCACCTCCATGCCGCTCCTGCATTTTGCCAGCATAGTCACGCCATCGCTGCTCCCGCGTTCACGACCTTCCTCTTGCCTATGGCAAAGCTCTCCATGATGGAGTGGTCCACCAGCACCCTTGTTGGTATTTATAAGTGCAAATAGAATATGAAGGATTCTGCAAGTGCACATAATACCATTGTAGCATTTTACAGGGAGTATTTCAGGTATCATTATTTATATTTTACCACAGGGAAACAATGGAGTAAAGATTTATTGGATAACAAAGGAATGTCTACTAATCAACATACCAACATTGATAGAGCAAGGGGTAGAGATAATAATAGGAATTAAGGATAATGACACTCAGGGGATAGATCCATAGAAAAAAAATAAACTAGTTAACTCAGGAAAACAAAGGGTGGGGTAGATTCCTATGATATTCTTATTATAGGATCAAAGTGTATATATATACACACCTAGCTTTAGTTAATACTAACTATACTCTTGTGCACTTTGGGATGCTGCTTAGACAATAGAGCATCCATAAAAGATAACTCTACTGATGCGACTATAGCCCTACAATTTAAGAACCTGCTCAATTCAGTATGGACTACAAAGGATAGATGGGGCTGTCACCTCCCACTGCTACTACACAACCAAAGAATAGTGTGTACTCATAGGCAGAGCATTGTACAAGCACCATGCTTACACAAGGCTCGGCTACTTAGCCCAACCATGGTAAACGAGCAGGCTAAGCGCTCTATGAACCCACACACAAAAGTAAAGATAACCTCAACTAAGCAAGATAGGTATTCAAAGTAAGCATAGACATGTAGATAGGAATATGATGAATTGATAATAAGTCTTACAAGATGTAGAAGTGAAGATACAATGCTTTGTCGAGCCTCCAAGACTAGATCCAGAACTTGAGCATGAGCCTAACTCGACCCTCACTCCTGAGCTACTAATCTACTACATCGGAGAGCTCTAGATCTAATCCTCCTAGTGTGTGTTGATCGGAATGAGAGATATGAATTAGGGTTTCCAAGATGATCTCAGGGAGGGGGTATAGGGCCATATATATAGGGGGTAGCATCAATTCTGGACCCTCGGATCAAACTGACTTGAATAAATGGCATAGATGTAATCTTTAAGGCAGTGGAGAACCGACATAGAAAGGAGAGCCTGATAGGTGGGGCCAATAGGCTGGCTAGCCTAGGGGTTGGACCAGCTGGCCCCCCTATCAGCCTCATGGCTCGATCTTTGGTGGAGAGTCTTCTAGGGTCTCTTAGAAGCTTCTGGAGTTGTTTACGTCGCGGTTAAGTGTGATTTACTTTGATGAATAGGTCCACCTTGACGAATTTCTAATTAAATACTCCTACAAACATAGATTTAATAAAACTCATGGAATTTATTAGTTTAAACCCCTAGACCAATGTTTGGTGATGGAATTAAGTACATATGCAGGATATGTTGATGGTTTATAATTGATGTTAACGACCGTCAACAAACTCCCCCACACTTAACCTTTGCTAGTCCCTAAGCAAAGCCAAACTCAGTAATGGATCAGGAGTTGCTACAATACTTTCACTCCTCAAAAGTACACAGGCATTCAATTAAGAATTCTCCTCTAGATTAGCATAAACTGATCTGACTTTCAAACTCACCCATATTACCTTCAACCATGGGGCTTCTTAGCCTTCACTTGGGTCTTGAGCAATTGAAAGATAGAACGATTAAGTCAAGCACTATGTCTCAAGTTCTTTGTTCCACCATTGTTCTAGAGTTTTTATAAGTTTTCAAAATAAAACTCAGAGATTCCATTGTACGTGATCTTGATTTTAAGAGCATGAAAACCTCTCATAAAGGTCAACAAAGCTTGACAAAACTTGATGCAAAACAAGTAGCATATATGTGGAAGTTTTCCTAGCCTAAATAACATGTATGGCTCTGGTAGGAATTCAGGCTTTGTCATACAGGAACTCATCATAGCATTTTTTTCAAAAGATAAATCTCTAGAATTTTAGTGTCACTCAAAACAAGATAAACAACAGCTCAAACCTTCTCATATCATATTTCTCAATTACCTAAACTTAGATCAAGCATGTGCTACCCACGAGTTTCAAGTTCAGAGAAAATCCTTATATCAAAACAATTTTATCCAAAACTCAGGAGAATTCAAGGCTAAAAACTAGGTACTTGAAAGGAATTACAACAGAGTAACTATTCATCATTTCCATTTTAAGAGATTATCTTCAGAGACCTTTGTATTTTGTTCAGCTCTTAAAAGAACTTAAAGCATACTAGACACACTCTCTTTGTTTTGTTTTCATTTTTAGTTCATGCATTATAACTATATATATTTCTATAAAGATAACTTTTTATTTTATTTTTAGTTATTCATCTTTCTTTAATATATATAAAAACCAAACTAAGAATAATAAAATGAAAAGAAATACTTATCTAGATACATGGGGGATGCCTTCTCTCCCAAGCTGATTGTTGTCGTGGTTGCTCAATGAGGTGGCCGGATGTGGAGGTGCTAGAACAGAGCCTCCCAATTTTGATTTTTGTTGTTGCTATTGTTGCTGGAGGCTGGCCATCTCCTGTCCCATGCTTACCTTTGGCCAGAGAAAGAGATGCGTCCTCCCTGATGCTCACTTGAGGTTGCTATTATTGCTAGAGGCTGGCCATCTCATGTCCCATTCTTACCTTTGGCCAGAGAAAGAGATGTGTCCTCCCTGATGCTCACTTGAGGTTGCTACAAAATTTTGCTCCTGAAAGTTGTGGAAATTCATTGATCGAGTACCTCGGTTCGCTCTTGAAGATAAGGATTCTTGTGGTGGTGCTTCCAAGAGTGGTGCTTCCAATGGTGGTGCCACCTTCTTTTGCCAAACCCGTATTGGCTTTGAATTTGATTTTGGTTTGATAGGTGCATCTTTCTTGACTTGTTCCTCCTCTTGTTTAGCGTTTCAAAGTCAACCATTAGTAGTAGAAACAGGCGACATCTTGTGTGCATCATTATTGCCGGTTCAGAACTTTCACTTGTAGAATTTGGGGGTCGACTCCCCCACACTTTGCTCGAAGTGTGTTCTACTCATAAAGACATGGTAGAGATCAAGTGCATGGGCTCTGTCGGTGGAAAAACACCAACAGAACCAAAACTTTATTTATTCTTCTCTAGCCTTAAGCACATTGGATCATGGTAAGTGTTGATGTTATGTGCATTGTTCATTCTTACAACATGGGTGATAAGATCAGAGGGATAAGCATGAATATGGCATTTGAATACATTTGTCAAAAGAGTGGAGTTGCTGAACCTATGGAAGGCTTGTCCATCTTTTCATAATGTATCAAACTTTACATGATTATGACTATCATCTCCATAGATAAGATATGCAATATTTTAGCTCATTTGGTTAAGACTATGAGATCAAGAAAGTAGTGCTATGAACAAACTTAAGGAACAAAACATGTTGAGTTAATCAGGTTGGATCAAGGATAGTTGTAACTCAATCATGATTGTTTCTTCTTTTATGTGAATAGCAAGATCAAGGGAAGCTTTTTACATAATGACCACTTACCTAATGAAGGGTAGATGACTTGTGGTGATCTTTTCTTTCTACTTAAAACCTTCCTTGCTTGACTAACTTCGCATCTTGAGCTATTCATGAGCATCTTGTCTCATATGTTGTACTTCTTCTTTTTCATCCTTTTGTGATGCCATCTTTTTGTTCTTTCTTTTGTGAATCTTGGCATTTTCTTTGGACCTTCTGCTCCATTCATTGTTTCATTCCTGCAAAAGATTAGTGGACAACAATACCCGAAGGGATGTACAAATAATTTGAAACAAGGATAGTGTTGTCATAGGGCTAAAAGTCATCTTCTATGCTATGGCAGAATTAGTTTTAACATCTTAATTAGCATAGAACATTTGTCCCATGTTTTAAATAATGTGCCTTAATTGTCACAAAAGCTTCTTCTCATGTAGTTTGATTTTACTTTACATCTTAAGTTTGATTTTCATCTATGAAATTTGTAAACATATCCAAACTTATAGAAACAAAGCAAGATTGAGCAGAGGGATTGCAAACCAGCGTGCCAGAGCGACGGGAGCCTAGGAAGAAGAAGAGCAAGGTTGTATCAACTATGGAAAAGTTGGCCTTCCTCCAGCACACATGGACTTTTATGTCACTCGATACTGTCGGCAAGGACTCATGGTTTTTAGGTCCATTGAGCAGGACCTCTCCTTTGCATTTAGCTTTTCTTTACACCATCTGATCCTGAGGATACAGATAATTGCATGCTCTTCTCTTGTCAACCTTTCTTGATTTTTGTTGATTCTTGATTGACGAGTTGGGGTTCATTAGAGATGCAAACTCAAGTTCCTCCTTGATTGTCTTTGTCCACTACCAGTATGGTGGAGAGTTGTTTTTCTTTCTTTGTTAGCGATACGCCAGCCGTCTTGATGGTCGAGGAAGGAACCTCATTGGTACTTGCATGAAAGCTTCATCTCCAACGATGATGTTTGTTAGCACGAGAATGTACACCATGATGTTAGCACATCATCTTGCAACCATGGTTGTTCATGGTCTCATGAGATATAGTCGATAGTGAACCATTGATTGATGATGTCGGTTAGCACGAGAATGTACACCATGATGTAGTGGCATCTCGATGTCTTATCCTAGTTGACGACGTGGATTGATGGTAGTTAACATTCATCACAAACCATCAATATAACTAGTATAAATGGCTAAAATGGATCACCAATGTAGACTTAGGGGTTTAAAACTGACAAATTCCATGAGTTTTGGTGAATCTATGTTTCCAATAAGATTTATTCAGAAAATTGCCAAGGAGGACCTATTCGTCAAAAGAAATCATGGAACTCCACCGTGTAATCGACGTGGGAAGACTCTAGAAGACTCCAGAAGGTGAATCACCAAAGCAGGACACATGTCTCTAACTCATGGGGCTACTCGGCCCTACCTAGAGGCCACCTAGCCCCTATGGGCCCCATCTATCAGCCTCATTGTTATGTCGGCTCTCCACCGCCTTAAGGATTGCATCTCCACCGTTCTTTAAGTTGGTTTGATCCAAGTGCTCATGTTGGACGCTCTAGGCTATATATTCTAGCCTACACCACCCTCCTGGGCATGTCTCATTTGATCCTGAGAGCAGAGAAGATAGAAACCCTAATTCATATGTCCATCGGGATAAGAGCTAGCAATCAAGAGAAGTTTAGTCCTCGATAGGATCTAGTCTTGTATTAGAGATAGTGAGATAGAGTGAGAGGGAAGAGTTTGGAGGAGTCCTGACCTATCGGTGCTCTCTCTATGTCTTGTACCCTGGCGGAATCAAGTTCTTCTTGAGCTTGCTTCTAAGATTTCTCTAGTAATCGACTTCTAATTCAACTAAGCATCTTGTTCATATTGTTCTTCAGGTTTGCGACTCTCTTTTGAGTACTTTAATTCTTGTAGCTCCTGGGTTAAAGTAGTATTCATAGTGTAAGCATGGTGCTCAGACTCGGTTACTCGTGGATGTACCCTATTTTACTAATTGGTGGTAGCTCATGAGGGTGACTCTTATAGCCTTGTTGAATCCTTTGTAGTCCACCTCCTATTAGTAGGCCTAGCAGGACATTGTTGCTATAGGAAACATACTATGTCTGTGTTTTCTCTAGTAATATCCCTAGAATTGAACAATAGAAGACAAAGCTTACTGAAGTTATAACTATAAGACCTTAGCAGTCTCCTCTATGCTCCTATTATCTAGCCTTGATTGTGAAGTTGGGATAAGTTAGATTTAGTTATTCTCACCATGTTTCCTTGAGTTCGATATAAAACTGGGTACTCCCGATGAAGTGCTACATTGGTATAATATTCGTACACTTATGGATTATTCTGTGTGCATTAATTTATACCAACAAGCATTTCTGGCACCATTGCTGGGGAAACAGTTGCTGAGTTAACTTTGAATCTAGCTTATCCTTGCATCATTATTCTTTTATCTTTTCTTTTTCTTTTTACCATGGATCTAGAATCCACCCCCATCTACTAATATGTTGCACCCATGAGCGTAAGCCTACAGCCAAAAGAATCTTCAAAGCCTATCCTAACACCTGGCTATGAGCTGCGCCCTCATTTAAACAACATGGTTTAGGATCAACCCTTTTCGGGTGAAGATGATGAAAACCCCAATTCCCACCTAAATGACTTTGAGTAGACCTGTGCATGCCTACGCATTGCGGGCATGTCAGACGAACCCTTACAATGGAAGCTTTTTCCTTGCTCTTTGATGAGAAAAGCTAAACGTTGGTATAATCTCACCATAGGGAGTAGACAAGGAGATTGGGAAGGCATGTGTTCTAGTTTCTACTTATAATTCTTTCCCATCTTTAGGGTAGTCAGACTTTGTTCAGACATTCTATCTTTTAAACAAAAGAAAAAAGAATCTCTATGCATGGCTTGGGAATGCTTTAATACTCTTATTAATATTGGCCCTAACCTTGTCATTCAAGACCCTATTCTTCTTCAACACTTCTATATGGGTCTTGATAGGAAAACCTCAAAGCTTCTTAATACGGTCTCAGGAGGCTCGTTCTTGCATGTCTCCGCCAATGCGGGGAGAAGCATTCTTACAAAAATCTTAGAGAATATTCTCGAAGAAGTAGAAGAGAAGCCATTAGAGGAAGAATCCAAGATAGTTGAACCTGAATCTTTACTAGACCCATCATCAACTTCAGCTATCCCAAATCCTGAACCACCAGAAAAGGAGGAAACTTTGATTTTGGACTTTATGCTTGAATTCGAGGATAAACTTTTCGATGAATATGGAAATACCTCGAATTACAATACTATGAGGAGACCCTAGAAGTCTAGGAAATCATCATCCAATGAAGAACCTTTAGACCCGTCGAAGGAAGCTTTCCTTAAAAAGACTATGAAAGTGCTAGTGTCTATTATAAGCAATGAATGGTTAGAAGAATCAGAACTTTCCACTGATGTGATTCGTTTAGATTTACCTTCTATATCCATTCGTTGCCAAATTAATAAAGCTCCTTCTATGTTCTTCACAATCCTATTGTGGGTATTAATATCATGTCTGCATCTTTTGCTCTTGATTTATTGAAACACATGCCATTGACCCCAACAACAAAGTTATTGAAAAGTCTTTCAGGACACATTCTATCGAGTTTGGGAATTTTGTATGTCCTCCCTATCCAGGTAAAAGGAACCAAAGTTCATTTGATCTTCTATATCTTTGATATTATAGAGTTCGACCTATTGATAGGACAACCAATTGAAAGACTTATCCAAGAAGGACAAACGGGGAAGTTGAATATAAGACTTGGGAAAAACTTTAAACTTTCTATACCCATTACTCATTCTCTAAATACTGAGAGGGAGCCAATTCCCGAGGAAGACCCAATGGAAGAGGTTATGGTTGCATCTCTTAATAGTTTGATTGAACCCAACCTAGAAGATGATGCTCAGTTCTTCATTGAGGAAGAAGATGAAAACCCTACATATTCTGAACCTCTAGATGAATTGCTAGAACCACATAAGCCCACCACTGAGCTTAAACCCCTACCTTTTGGTCTTAGATATTCTTTTCTTAATAATGATCAGGATTCTCCTGTGATCATAAGTGATAAACTTTCTCAGGAAGAATCACTACGCCTGCTAACTATCTTAGAAAAGCATCGTTCTGCTTTTGGCTATTCACTCCAAGACCTTAAGGGAATTAGCCCTGCTCTTTGCACCCATCGCATCCCTATAGATCCTAACTCTATACCTTCTAGAGAGCCCCAGCGTAGGCTTAATAATGCGATGAGAGAGGTTGTTAAGAAAGAGGTTTTGAAACTATTGCACACTGGGATTATCTATCCTGTGCTGCATAGTGAGTGGGTTAGCCCTGTTCAAGTTGTGCCTAAAAAGGGAGGCATGACTGTTGTTAAAAATGAAAAGAATGAATTAATCCCCCAAAGAACCGTCCCTGGATGGTGGATGTGTATTGACTACCAAAAACTTAACAAGGCAACAAAGAAAGATCACTTTCCATTGCCCTTCATTGATGAAATGTTGGAGCGACTGGTGAATCACTCTTTCTTTTGTTTCCTTGATGGGTATTCAGGTTATCACCAGATACCGATCCATCTAGATGGTCAAAGCAAAACCATCTTTACATGTCCATATGGAACATATGCTTACCATAGAATGTCTTTTGGACTATGTAATGCTCCAGCTTCTTTTCAAAGATGCATGATGTCTATATTTTCATATATGATTGAAGAAATCATGGAAGTTTTCATGGATGACTTTTCTATTTGTGGAAAAACTTTTGATGATTGCCTTGAAAATTTAGACAAGGTTTTGCAAAGATGTGCAGAAAAGCACATAGTTCTTAATTGGGAAAAATGTCATTTCATGGTTTATAGAAGGAATAGTGCTTCGACACTTGGTGTCTGAAAGAGGGATAGAGGTAGATAGAGCTAAAATTGAAGTAATTGAACAGTTGCCTCCTCCCATAAATATCAGAGGGATCTGCAGTTTCCTTGGTCATGCTGGTTTTTACTACCGCTTTATAAAAGATTTGACATATTGCTAGACCACTTACAAATCTTTTGGTTAAGGATGTTCCCTTTGAATTTTATGATGCATGTTTGAAATCTTTTAACATTCTTAAGAAAGCACTCATCTTTGCACCAATCATTCAACCCCTTGATTGGTCGCTACCTTTTGAAATTATGTGTGATGCTAGTGATTATGCTGTGGGGCAGTTTTGGGACAAACTAAAGATAAAAAGCATCATGCAATTGCTTATGCCAGCAAAACTCTGACAGGACCTCAACTTAATTATGCAACAACTGAAAAAGAACTCCTGGCTGTTGTTTTTGCTATTGATAAGTTTAGATTTTATTTAGTAGGAGCTAAGGTGATTGTTTATACTGATCATGCTGCTTTAAAATACCTGCTCACTAAGAAAGATGCTAAACCTAGATTAATAAGATGGATTTTGTTACTCCAAGAATTTAACTTAAAAATAAAAGATAAAATAGGAGTAGAAAATTCTATTATCGATCACTTGTCCAGAATGCAGTTTGAGAATTCGGAAGAACTACCCATCAATGATTCGCTGCAGGACGAGATGCTCTTCAAGGTCACAAAATCCAACCCCTGGTATGCAAATATTGTTATCTTTATGGTTGCAAGTTATGTGTCACTAGGGGAGAATAAAAGGAAGCTTATCTATGAAAGTCGTCTCCACATATGGGATGAACCGTACCTCTTGAAAGTCTACTCTGACAGCCTACTCAGAAGGTGTGTACCGGTGGAAGAAGGCATCAAGATCATCGAATGATGCCACTCATCACCATATGGAGGACATTATGGTGCATTCCGCACTCATTCAAAGATCTAGCAAAGTGGATTGTTCTAGCCAACCATGTATGAAGACATGAAAGACTTCATCAGGAGGTGTGGAGCATGTTAGAGGCACAGGAATATCAATTCAAGAGATGCCATGCCACTCACCAACAACCTCCAGATTGAGCTCTTTGATGTCTAGGGAATCGACTACATGGGACCTTTTCTGAAATCAAAGAACTATGAATACATCTTGGTGGCAGTTGACTATGTCTCCAAGTGGGTTAAAGCCATGCCATGCAAAGCTGTTGATGCAAAGAACTCCAAGAAGATGTTTGAAGAAATAATATTTCCAAGATTCAGAGTTCCAAGGATGGTGATTAGTGATGAAGGAACTTACTTCACTAACAAGAATTTTCACAATTACTTGTCAAAACATGGGATCTGTCATAATGTTGCTACTCCATACCACCCTCAGACAAGTGGCCAAGAAGAAACATCAAATAAACAAATCAAGAACATTCTGTAAAAGATGGTCAATGAGATGGGGACTGCATGGAAGGGTCGACTACCCAATGCACTATGGGCATACAGAATGGCCTATAAAACACCACTTGGAATGTCACCATATCAACTGGTCCACAGGAAGACCTGTCATCTACCTATTGAGTTAGAATTCAAAGCTCATTGGGCCATCAAGCGATGGAACATGGACTTTGAAGCCACAGGAATTAAGAGGAAGACGCAACTCTCTAAGCTTGATGAATGGTGTGAAAAAGCATATCACAAGTCCAAGATTTACAAGGAGAGAACAAAAAGATGGCATGATAAGAGAATCAAGAAGAAGGAGTTCACCCCCCCCCCCCCAAGATAAGGTATTACTTTTTAATTCTAGGGTTAAATTATTTAGGCATGGAAAACTTCGGAGCAAATGGGAAGGCCCATTCAAGGTGATAAGCACTTCATCGCATGGAGTGGTAACACTTCAAAATGATGAAGGTACGTTATTCAAGGTAAATGGCCACCCTCTTAAGATCTTTCTAGAACCTAAAAACACCTAAGGATTTGGATGAGGTAGATTTCCTGATTTTACCATAGATTTACACCTCTGCCATCCTCTTTGTGTTTCGTAATGTGAAAATATACTTTTCAGGATTAGATAAGGATTAGAAACCACCATGAGAAAAATCACCATGAGAGGATGACATATGGGGCCACCTAGCCACACCTAGAGGTTGCTTGGCCCACTTGTCAGCTACCTAGCCCCCAGTCAACTCTCTCGTGTTTTCTAGATCCTTCCTTGTTAAAATCCTATAGTTTTCCGACGCATTCGGTTTTTTCTCGTTACAAGACCTTGTATGGATAGATCTTGACCCCTACTGCAAGTTGTTCCCCCCTATATAAGCAAGCCTCTACCTGCCTCCATAGCCATCCAAAGCCTTCTCTCTCCAATAGTAGCAAAGCTCTCCTCCTCTCTAGTTTCCATGGCCAACAAAGAGATCGTCCCCTATGGTTTTGATCCTTGCAAGAAGCCCAACATGCTTGCGCTGACCATCACTCCTCCAGAAGTTACCCCAATTTGCTCAAGCCAATCTTACTTTGCCCAAGCCATCCATTGTCCGGTGATGATTGCTCCACCGTCGCCATGTTTACTTCCCAAGGACAAGCCACGTCAACCTGACACGCCGCCGCCGATCAAGGTGACGAAGGAGATCAATCTCCTTCCTCCAAGGGCGAACAAGGTGCTAACTAGAGTGAAGACCAACAAGTTTGGAGATGCCACATGTGCAAAATATAAGTCAGTCACCACATGTACCATCATCGATGGAGTTTGCACTATGTCGGATCAGATCAAGGTTGTTCCATCAAAGAAGAAGAAAAGGAGGGCACCATCACAACCTATCCCAAAGGCTAAAAAACAACCATGGATCACCATTGCTCTCTTAGAGAAGAAGATTGAAGACCTCTCTGATGTAATCTATAACCTAGAGCAAAGGATCGACAAAGAACACGTTTATCTCAAGAGCCTACAACATGACCTAAATGCTTTGAATCATTTTGTTGCTAAGATGAAGAAGTGAGAAGTAGATACTTAATAATAGGGCACGAGTGTTTAGGTCATGTGTTTAAAATAGTATGTTTAGGTTACTTGCTTAGCTCAGATCGTTAGAATATTGAAGTTCGTGTTAGGTCATCAAAAGTTTGTGTTTAGTTTGAGCTTGTGTAATAAAGTGCCTTGTATATTAATGAAGTCTTATTATTATTATATGTTCTCTATTTCTTTTTGTATATGTGTTTGTCTCCATATGTTGTGCATAAAGGTATATAGGAAAACAAGTGGGGGGGGACACACCGCGACATTAAGACAGAATTCGATCGCTAAAATCACAAAATTCAGAAAGCAATAGAACAAAAACAATGCTCACCAAAGTTGGACCGAAACAGGCCCATCACAGCGCTGCATCGCCTCGCGCTTCGTCCATAGTCAAGTTCTAGCCCAATACACTTTATTTTATATGGTTCGCTTTCTGTTTTGAAACCAAATTGAAAATCACTTAATAAAACAACTATAAAACTTGAGGAAAGATTAATTATTTCAGTCATGACTTAAGGATAGACTCACATAATACTTAACCTGGAAGTCATCTACTATTGGGAACTTATTATTAGGGACCCATGTTACTTAAGTTGTTATGGAATGAGATATAGTAGAATAATGAGAACTTGATTCTTGATATCTTGTTATTGGAGAATTTTATTTCAAAAAGTTAACAGGAATAGCTACACCTCTCCTTTGTGGTAAGCAATGTCCTACTAGAGCCAAATACGATAGATTAGGAAACCTTCTACATATACTACTTGTCATTGTGTTGACTTTGGTCAAACCTTGTTACCCTTGTTGAGAAACTTATCATGCTCTCACGATCAAGATCACATACACTCCACCTAAAAATGTTCTACTCCTACATGGGAATAGACACAAAAATATGTTTGATAGGATAAATGCTCCAAGTTATTGTAAATGTCTCTCTTAAAAAGTTTCAATTGCAAAAAGAGAGCCATGGGTTATGCAAAAGTTATTCTTAAAAGAAAAAGAAAGTATTGGAAAAATATGGACAAGTGTCCAAGATATTGAAAACAAGGGGGACTCAAATGCCCGCTTGAAAAAAGAGAAAGAAGAGAGATGAATAAGATAGCCCATGTTTTCTTGCAAAAGTTTTTCAAATTTCAAACAAGAGAGATTTGTTTCAAGGAGCATAGTAGAATTAGGTTAGCCACCATATATATATCCACACACACATGCACATCTTGATCTAAGAGTATGACATTTTTCTCCTTGGATCCTTGTTTTGACTTTACAATATATGCAATGCAAGTATGTTTTCATATTCATCCCTACCTGAGCTCCACATAAAACTTTTAGAAGTAGGTAAAAAGAAGGCAAAGTCATCAATGCCTTGGTAAGGATGCAAAAATACCACATATACAGAGTGATTTGAGAGTACTACAAAAGGAGAAGGTAAGCTATGTTTTTGTTTTCAAAAATCTTAAATTGTTTCTCCAATTAACTTGACTGAAGGAAGATGGTGATCTATTTTAAACTGTTCCATTCTTCAACCGCCCAAAGTTTCATGGTAGACACTTTGAATCCTGTAGTGCATGCATGACTATGAATGGTTTTATGTTGATGTCTTGTCCTAAAGTTATGTCTTGAGTAATCCATCCTTTTATCGAGGACGAGTAAAAGCCTAAGTGTGGGGAAGTTTGTTGACGGTAGTTAACATTCATCACAAACCATCAATATAACTTGTATAAATGGCTAAAATGGATCACTAATGTAGACTTAGGGGTTTAAAACTAACAAATTTCATGAGTTTTGGTGAATCTATGTTTTTAGCAGGTTTATTCAGAAAATCGCCAAGGAGGACCTATTAATCAAAAGAAATCATAGAATTCCGCCACGTAATCGACGTGGGAAGACTCTAGAAGACTCTAAAAGGTGAATCACCGAAGCAGGACACGTGTCTCTGACACGTGGGGATGTCCGGCCCGACATGGAAGCTACATGGCCCCTATGGGCCCCACCAGTCAGCCTTGTTGTTATGTCGGTTCTCCACTGCCTTAAGGATTGTATCTTCGCCGTTCTTTAAGTTGGTTTGATCCAAGGGCTCATGTTGGACGCTTCGAGCTATATATACCAGCCTGCACCCCCCTCTAGGGCATGTCTCATTTGATCCTGAGAGCTGAGAAGCTAGAAACCCTAATTCATATATCCACCAGGATCAAGGTTAGCAATCAAGAGAAAATTAGTCCTCAATGTGATCTAGTCTTGTATTAGAGATAGTGAGATAGAGTGAGAGGGAAGAGTTTGGAGGAGTCTTGGCCTATTAGTGATCTCATTGTGGCTTGTACCCTAGTGAAATCAAGTTCTTCTTGAGCTTGCTTCTGAGATTTCGGTATGGACTACGAAGGATAGATGGGGCTGTCACCTCCCACTGCTACCACACAACCAGAGAACAGGGTGTACTCATAGGCAGAGCATCATACAAGCACCATGCTTACACGAGGCTCAACTACTTAGCCCAACCATGGTAAACTAGCAGGCTAAGAGCTCTATGAACCCGCACACAAAAGTAAAGATAACCTCAACTAAGTAAGATACAAATTAAAAGTAAGCATAGCCATGTAGATAGGAATATGATGAATTGATAATAAGTCTTACAATATGTAGAAGTGAAGATACAATGCTTTGCTGAGCCTCCAAGACTAGGTTCGGAACTTGAGCATGAGCCCAACTCAACCCTCACTCCTAAGCTACACATCTACTACACTAGAGAGCTCTAGATCTAATCCTCCTGGTGTGTGTTGATCTAAATGAGAGATATGAATTAGGGTTTCCAAGATGATCTCAGGTGGGGGTACAAGGCCATATATAGGGGGTAGCGTCAATTCTGGACCCTTGGATCAAACCAACTTGAATAAACAGCGTAGATGCAATCTTTAAGGTGGTGAAGAACTAATGTAGAAATGAGAGCCTAAAAGGTGGGGCCCATAGGCTAGCCGGCCTAGGGGTTGCGCCAGCCGGCCCCACTGTCAACCTCTCAACTCGATCTTCAGTGGAGAGTCTTCTGGGGTCTTTTAGAACCTTCTGGAGTTGTTTATGCCACGGTTAAGCATGATTTACTTTGACAAATAGGTCTACCTTGATGATTTTCTAATTAAATCCTCCTGCAAACATAGATTCATCAAAACTCATGGAATTTATTTGTTTAAACCCCTAGACCTATGTTTGGTGATGGAATTAAGTATATATGCAGGATATGTTGATGGTTTATAATTGATGTTAACGACCATCAATAAACTCCCCCACACTTAACCTTTGCTAGTCCCTGAGCAAAGCCAAACTCAGTAATGGATCAGGAGTTGCTACAATGCTTTCAGTCCTCAAAAGTACATAGGCATTCAATTAATAATTCTCCTCCGGATTAGAATAAACTGACTTGACTTTCAAACTCACCCATATTACCTTCAACCATGGGGCTTCTTAGCCTTCACTTGGGTCTTGTGCAATTAAAAGACTGAACGATCAAGTCAAGCACTATATCTCAAGTTCTTTGTTCCATCATTGTTTTAGAGTTTTTTATAAGTTTTCAAAATAAAACTTAGAGATTCCATTGTATGACACTCTCAAGTCTCTCAATATATGTGGTATTTGTGGATCCTCACCAAAGGTAGTAATGATTTTATGCCCTTTTTCTCTTCCTACAACTAAGGCTTATGTGGAGTTCATAGGTAGGGAGAATGCTAGATCATACTTGCAATGCATATATTGTAAAGTCAAACAACGGATCCAAAGAGAGTTGAGTCATACAATCAAATCAAGATGTGCATGTGTGTGGATATATGAGGTGGATATATATGGTGTCTAGCCTAATTCTACTTTGCTCCGTGAAAACATATCTCTCTTTTGAAACTTGGAAATATTTCTGCAAGAGAATAGAGGCTATCTTATTCATCTTCTTTTTTTCAGGCGGGCATCTAAGTGCCCATTGTTTTCAATATCTCGGACACTTTTGTGTCCATTTTTTTCTCAACCTTTTTTCTTTTTTCTCTTTTTTCCTGAATAACTTTTGCATAGTCCATGCCTCTTTTCTACAGCAGAATTTTTGAGAGATAGCAATAAGAACTTGGAGCATTTATTTGGTGGAAACCCTATAAAACATTTTTTTGGTGTTTACTCCTAGTATAGGAGTAAAACATTTTTGGGTGGATCTAAATGGAAAGCATATTTTTGCGCCTACCCCCAATGTAGGAGTAGTGCATATGTGGATGGAGTGTACGTGATCTTGATTTTAAGTGCATAAAAAACACTCATAAAGGTCAACAAAGCATGACAAAACTCAATGTAAAACAAGTAGCATATATGTGGAATTTTTTCTAGCCTAAATAACACGTATGTCCCTGGTAGGAATTCAAGCTTTGTCATACAGAAACTCATCATAGCAATTTTTTCAAAAGATAAATCTCTAGAATTTTAGTGTCACTCAAAATAAGATAAACAGCAGCTTAGACCTTCTCATATCATATTTATCAATTACCTAGACTTAGATCAAACATGTGCTACCCACGAGTTTCAAGTTCAGAGAAAATCCTTATATCAAAACAATTTTATCCAAAACTCAAGAGAATTCAAGGCTGAAAACTAGGTACTTGAAAGAAATTACAACAGAGCAACTATTCATCATTTCCATTTTAAGAGATTATCTTTAGAGACCTTTGTATTTTGTTTAGCTCTTAAAAGAACTTAAAGCAAACTAGACACACTCTCTTTGTTTTGTTTTCATTTTTAGTTCACGCATTATAACTATATATATTTCTATAAAGATAACTTTTTATTTTATTTTTAGTTATTCATCTTTTTTTAAATATATATAAAAAGCAAACTAAGAATAATAAAAGGAAAAGAAATACTTATCTAGATACATGGGGGATGCCTTCTCTCCCAAGCTGGTTGTTGTCGTGGTTGCTCAATGAGGTGGCCAGATGTGGAGGTGCTAGAATAGAGCCTCCCAATTTTGATTTTTGTTGTTGCTGTTGTTGTTGGAGGCTGGCCATCTCATGTCCCATGCTTACCTTTGGCCAGAGAAAGACATGCGTCCTTCCTGATGTCCACTTGAGGTTGCTTCAAAATCTTGCTCCTGATAGTTGTGGAAGTTCATTGATCGAGTACCTCGGTTCGCTCTTGAAGATGAGGATTCTTGTGGTGGTGCCTCCAAGAGTGGTGCTTCCAATGGTGGTGCCACCTTCTTCTGCCAAACCCATATTGGTTTTGAATTTGATTTTGGTTTGACAGGTGCATCCTTTCTTGACTTGTTCCTCCTCTTGTTTAGCGTTTCAAAGTCAACCAATAGTAGTAAAAACTAGCAATATCTTGTGTGCATCATTATTGCCGGTTCAGAACTTTCACTTATGGAATTTGGGGGGTCGACTCCCCCACACTTTGTTCGAAGTGTGTTCTGCTCATAAAGACATAGTAGAGATCAAGTGCATGGGCTCTATTGGTGGAAAAATACCAACAGAACCAAAACTTTATTTATTCTTCTCTAGCCTAAGGCACATTGGATCATGGTAAGTGTTGATGTTATGTTCATTGTTCATTCTTACAACATGGGTGATAAGATCAAAGGGATAAGCATGAATATGGCATTTGAATACATTTGTCAAAAGAGTGGAGTTGCTTAACCTATGGAAGGCTTATCCATCTTTTCATAATGTATCAAACTTTACATGATTATGACTGTCATCTTCCATAGATAAGATATGCAATATTTTAGCTCATTTGGTTAAGACTATGAGATCAAGAAAGTAGTGCTATGAACAAACTTATGGAACAAAACATGTTGAGTTAATTAGGTTGGATCAAGGATAGTTGTAACTCAATCATGTTTGTTTCTTCTTTTATGTGAATAGCAAGATCAAGGGAAGCTTTTTAGATAATGACCACTTACCTGATGAAGCATAGATGACTTGTGGTGATCTTTTCTTTCAACTTGAAACCTTCCTTGCTTGACTAACTTCGCATCTTGAGTTGTTCATGAGTATCTTGTCTCATATGTTGTACTTCTTCTTTTTCATTGTTTTGTGATGCCATCTTTTTGTTCTTTCTTTTGTGAATCTTGGCATTTTATTTGGACCATCTGCTCCATTCATTGTTTCATTCCTACAAAAGATTAGTGGACAGCAATGCCCGAAGGGATGTACAAATAATTTAAAACAAGATAGTGTTGTCATAGAGCTAAAAGTCATCTTCTATGTTATGGCAGAGTTAGTTTTAACATCTTAATTAGCATAGAACATTTGTCCCATGTTTTAAATAATGTGCCTTAATTGTCACAAAAGCTTCTTCTCACGTAGTTTGATTTTACTTTACATCTTAAGTTTGATTTTCATCTATGAAATTTGTAAACATATTCAAACTTATAGAAACAAAGCAAGATTGAACAGAGGGATTGCAAACCAGCGTGCCAGAGCGACAGGAGCCTAGGAAGAAGAAGAGCAGTTTTGTATCAACTATGGAAAAGTTGGCCTTCCTCCACCACACATGGACTTTTATGTCACTCGATACTATCGGCGAGGACTCATGGTTTTTAGGTCCATTGAGCAGGACCTCTCCCTTGCATTTAGCTTTTCTTTACAGCATCTGATCCTGAGGATACAGATAATTGCATGCTCTTCTCTCGTCAACCTTTCTTGATTTTTGTTGATTCTTGATTGACGAGTTGGGGTTCATTAGAGATACAAACTCAAGTTCCCCTTGATTGTCTTTGTCCACTAGCAGTATGGTAAAGAGTTATTCTTCTTTCTTTGTAAGCGATATGCCAGCCGGCCAGCCTATGGGCCCCTCTGACAGCCTCTCCATTGTTACGTCGGTTCTCCACCGCCTTAAGGATTGAATCTTTGCCATTTATTCATGTCAGTTTGATCTGAGGGCTTAGGATTGACGCTCTGGCCTATATATACCTACCTACACCCCCCTCCTAGGCCTATTGGTGCTCTCTCTATGGCTTGTACCTAGGTAGAATCAAGTTCTTCTTGAGCTTGCTTCTAAGATTTCTCTAGTAATCAACTTCTAATTCAAGTAAGCATCTTATTCATATGTTCTTCATGTTTGAGACTCTCTTTTGAGTACTTTAATTCTTGTAGCTTCTGGGTTAAAGTAGTATTCGTAGTGTAAGCATGGTGCTTAGACTTGGTTACTCGTGGATGTGCCCTATTTTTTGGATCGGTGGTAGCTCATGAGGGTGATTCTTATAGCCCCGTTGAATCCTTTGTAGTCCACCTCCCGTTAGTAGGCCTAGTAGGACATTGTTGCTATAGGAAACATACTCTGCTTGTGTTTTCTCTAGTAATATCCCTAGAATTGAACAATAGAAGACAAAGCTTACCAAAGTTAGAACTACAAGACCTTAGCAGTCTACTCTATGCTCCTATTATCTAGCCATGATTGTGAAGTTGGGATAAGTTAGATTTAGTTATTCTCACACATGTTTCCTCGAGTTCGATATAAAACTGGGTACTCCTAGTGGACTGCTATATCGGTATAATATCCATGCGCTTGTGGATTATTCTATGTGCATTAATTTATACCAACAATGTGCGATATGGTGTCTTCAAAGGTGATGAAAGCAGGCATCAGATTGGCTAATATGAGGTGAGTTGCACCCTGCTTCTCATCAGCCTCCGAGCTTGAGTTCTGGAAACGCTAGGTTGCCTTCAATGTTACTTGTGGCATGTTGATTTGTTCATCTGCTTTCTATGAATGAGTGCTTCTATTCTAGATCCTTTTTGTGGCACTCGTCTCATTTCTCTTTGTTCCATAGCTAAAGCGGTGGTTTGATTTGGGTTTGTGTTGGTATTTCTAAACACAATCACCAAGTATGGACTTAGAATCCATCCCCGGCAATGGCACTAGAAATGCTTGTTGGTATTTCTTAGCGTTATCACTAATGATTAGCAATGCCACTAAGTAATAGCCTTGATAGTTCCTTAACAGTTTTAGATATTTATCCGCAATCGCACGGAGCTATCATTGTAGCATTTCATCCGGAAGTATTCACGGTATTGTTATTTATATTTTCCCAAAGGAAGGCATTTGATTAAGAGTCTAGTATGGATATGAACTTGAATAATAATGCTTGCAAGTACACCAATATTTATAGCAGGGGTGAAAACGGTGATTTCAAGATAGTGGACACACACTTGGCATTCCTCAAAAGATAAAATAAAAATAAAGAGTAAAACAATAATCTAAGTCGAGCAGGCATTGGTCTAGTATAGTCATACAAAGATTAGTTAATGATCATACAAGTTATATAATTAGTCTTAGGGCTAAGTGTGAAGCAGGTCAGGAGGCCACCGAGTATTGGTCTGCTAGCAACCTTATGTGACAATTTAGACTCCTACACCCCAGTCGAATGTGGGGGATTACAAGGGACGGACAGGGTTGTCACCACGTGCCACCTACCCCTCAACCGTGGAAAGGGACAATGCATTCACCTATCCCTCCATACCCAAGCACCATGCTTGCATATATAGAAACTACCCACATCACCCCAGGTCCCTGACCCTACGGATCGATAGGTAAAGAACATAGGCACACCTAACGGCACGATGAACCGCCACCTCAACTTTGCTCTAATTCCAATTATATAAGTTATATGAGTGTTTAAGCATAAAGTTAAGTGTGCTACTTTCATGACACATAAACTATAGACTGCCTTCCCCTAAGGGTCGGCCGCCCCATGATTGAGCCACCTCGCCACCGCCTTCGTGTGCAGGCTCCAGGCTAGACATGGATCAGAGCCCGGTGGTGCTTTGCCCGATTTGCACTAAGTTGATGGGCATCTCCCTTGTTTCTTTGCGCAAATCAGCATCGAAAAGCGCCTTTCGGTGAATTATTCCATGTATTTGTGTTTATGACCTACAAAATAATGTTCTCCTAATACATGTGGAACTTGGTTAGTAGTAAATGCATATGTGATCAAGATTGCTTATTTCTCCTCTTTTTGTGTCTTAATTGTCCATTGGATTTGATTGGTAAAGACCGCCAACAAGCTTCCCCAAGCTTAACCTTTGCTCGTCCCGAGCAAATAGCTAAGTTATTGGTTATTGATTAGTAGTTGCTATGATGACGAATATAATTCCCAAGTACCATGCCTATTACAAAGTTTTAATGAGTTGGCATCCTATCCACCCTTTTAACTTAATCCCTATGGGGCTTATTGCTTTTCCAAGTCTTAGGTAGTTATAAGATACAACAGTTTTAACAGAATTACCAATCATTCATTCTTTGATCAACCTTCTATCCAGAGGTTTTATGAGTTTTGTAAAATAAAATGTAAGCTCCTCAAATGATTCACTCAATCGCTCAATGTATATGATCCTCACTAAGGCATTTGATTGTTTTACCTTCTTTTCATCCTATCTCTTAAAAGGCTTTGAGTGGAGTTTTAGGTAGGTATGAATAAGAGGTATACTTAAATCACATATATTGCTAAGTCAAAAACCAGACCCAAGGAGATGCAAGTCATACACTTTGATCAAGATGTACAAGTGTGTGGAATATTTTCCTAATCCTGATATTTTTTGGTACTCCTTTGATCATGACTTTGTCTCTTTTGATTAATTGCCTTGGAAGTATGGGCTATATTTCTCTCTTCTTTTTTTAATACTTAGGAACCTTCATGTGTTCCATTTTTTTCTCTAGCTATTTTGAGAGCTTTATGTGTCTCTCTTTTTTTAACATAGCCCTATACTTCTTGCTTGGCATATGAAAAACTTTGGAGAGAAAGAATCATGACAAATGAATGGAGTTTTTATTTTAGGTGGACCAAAAAAACATGTTTTTGGGTAACTCTCGGTGTAAGAGTTATCATTTTTATATGTGGGTGTACGTAAATCTTGATCATGGGTGCACGACGAGAATCTCAACAAGGGTCACATCAATTTGATAAAACTCAATGTGAATATAAGCAACATATGACTAAGGTTTTGATTTGAATCATGTCATATGGCCGTGGTAGGAATGCATAATTATAGATGAATTTTTGATTTTAGCATTTTTAAATGAAAAACTCTAATGTCAAGTTTCTCTTAAAATAAAGTCATCGTATATTCTATTTATCATATCATAACTTGCAATAACTTAGGAAAGGATCATGCTTTTGCAACCCATAAGTTTCAAATTTTAGGATGAGACATTTTAGCCAACAAACTTAAATCTTGGAGAATACTAAGTTACAGCCTAGGCACAGATGAATTATAGACAGAGCAACAATTCATCATTTCAACAAATGAGAAACTAAACATTCTTCAGTCACATATGGGAGTGGAATAAATATTTTTGTTATTTTCATCATATTTCATTTTTTGGATTTTATATTTATATATTTTTTAATGCTAATAAATAAATAATGCAAAAAATAAAATGCAGAAAATAAAAGATAATACTTACCTCTGTGGGAGTCCTCCCCAAGCTAGCTCGTTGCCTACGGTCTGGGATTGAATCCCATGTATCGCCAGTAGGTCGCCTATTGTTCTCACTGTTGCTGCAGCATCGCATTCATTTGCGCCATTTGTTGTTGCTGTTGATGCACTGAATCCTGCACGTGAGTATTAAGTGTGCTTTGAATCTCACCAGTGTGGATTTCCAATCCTCCGAGGCGGTTGTTGACGTCCTCCCATCCTGAGATGGACTGTCGTGGTTGCACAGGTGGAGGTAGCCTCTCGGAGTCGGATGAGTGCATCGCCCATGTTGCGGCGTTAGCCTCTGCCCATCTGGATCCTCCAGCCTCATGTATCTGCGGAGTATGCTCCCAACCGGGGTGGTACATGGGTGTGAACTCTGGTACTTGCCTAGTCGGGAACAACTCTGGGTGGGATGCCTGGGGCGTACCTGGAAAAGGCTGTGGCTGCGCCTATTGTGAGCTGCTTGTTTTGTTTCTGGCTCTGCTCCTTGTCATCTTGCCAGACATATAACTTTTGCAAGCTTCCTCTTGTGGAACAAGAGGGAAAGTTAGCGCAAGGAAATTATACAAACGACGACCCGGGTTAGGTAACAGGATCTCGTTTGTACACCCCTGAAAGAACACAAGTTGTCCAGCTACATTATGTTTCAAATGATGTCCTTGTAACAAGTAATGCTCATCGATAATAAGGCGTGGAGTTGAAATGTATTCTACTTCTTGATTTTCCATTGCACCGACTCCAGTGGCAATGCGAGTAACAAGAGATGTGCACGATATTGAAGTAGAAAATATTTTCAACAATTCTAACCAATGGTGGAATATTTCTTTGACAGGAGCAATTTTAATCTTTTTGATCATAGCATAGAGTATTTCATTTCATCATTATGAACAACTCGAATGTCTTGCCTAGAAAACAAAGTCATGGCGATCCAACGATGCATGAGCCTTAGAGTGGGGTGTTGGATGTCCATGTTATGGGGTGCAAATTTTCCAACTACGACTTGACCCGAAATTTCATTCCAAAATTTATGACGATCAAATCCTCTATCAGCATGATCTATGTCAAGTAAGCATTTTCAATGGAAGCCTATGTTCAATGGAAGCCTATGTGTTGGGCAAGATCTCTCCAAGTGCAAAAATACTCTATTTCAAACAAGCAAAAGTGATCACATTGTCGACTTCTTTTAGTGAGCATAAAAATTAGATGGTTAAGAGACGAGAACCTTCTTCCCAAACAGGATCAATTTCTTCCCACCCAACAGCTTTCCAAATAGAGGCGAACTCGACATCCATACCTATAGTTTGGAGAAGTGTGGGGTTGTATAATGGTGTGGGCTTGAACTCGCGGTCCTTGATGAGGTGGTAGGCCTCCATCTCCTGGCCTCTCTCCATGTCGAGGTAGGGCTCATCATCTTCCTCCATCGATCGTCCTTGCTCTTCCGTCAGCACGGTTTCTTCATCTTCATGCATTGGGCGTTCTTCATGCTCGGTGTAGCGCGAGCTTGAGCTTCCATGGGAGCACTCTGAGCTTGATCCCGCAATTTTCTTGATGGCGCCAGCGATGGCCTTTCTAAACCTACCCATGGCGAAAAACAACACAACAACAAGCAAAAACTTGGCCGCGGGTTATGGTTACCACAAAATATAAAATGAGAACCCAAAGATTAGCTTGAGCTTGGAATTTTTGCAGAGTTTTCCTGCACTAGAACTTGTTGGAAAATGCTTGAAATAAATTTGAAAGCAAGTAAGTAAGTGAGAGAGTGAAAATGAGAGAGTGTGTGAGGGGTGAGGAGCTCTCCCAGCCTCCTCAGGTATTTATAGAGCAAAAACCCAAGAGGAGGGGGGGAGGCAATGGCCAGGCGCCTACTGTCCAAAGGACAGGGCCAATAGCCACCTGTAGGGGCCCGCCGCCCCATGGGGTCACCTACCCCCTGGTGGGCCCGCCTCGGCTCCCCTTTGGCAAGTAGTGGCCAACGGTCATTTGAATCCTGCGACCGTTGGGGTTTTGTCCATATCCCCAACTGCTTGCTCGATTTTGATTTCTCAATAGTATTTTATTGAATTTTTAATTTTTATAATTATTGTAAAAATGATAACTAGTAATAATAATTATTTTTATTTAGAAAATAATTTTTGGAGAATTTTTTGAATATTTTTATTTTGACATAAAAATTCAAAATTTTAAATCTTACAAATATTTATTTTGAGTATTTTTAATTTTAAGATAACTACCGATTTATCTTCGATAATGGTTCGACATTTTTGGTCTGTCGGACAAGATCTCTCCTCCTTCATTGATCTGTGGCTACATTAACATTTTCGAGGGAATTCTCGGGTAGCCCCGGGATTTTTCCCGATTGATTTCTAGGAATAGCGGCAGCTATTTGAGAAATTTGAGTTTTTATCATTTTGTTAAAACTTAATTGATTCTTCACTGCGGAGGATAAACTTTCTATTTGAGAATTTATATTTTCAAGCATTTTATCATTGGTTGTAAGCTTTTTAGTTAGACTTTCATTTATTTTGTCTGGGCTAAATACCAAGTCTTTTAGTGAAGGTTGATTTGGATTATAATTTGAATTGTAGTTTGAATTACCTTGCGAGCGGGATTGGTTATTCCACCTGTTATTACCTGGTTGGCGAAACTCGTTGTTGATGAAGGCAGCTTCTTCGTGGGTTTTGGGGCAATCATTCCCCGAATGGCCAACGTTCCCATAGACTTCACACGTCATGCGTGAGTCCATGGCCTGGACGGTGTCCATCATGGCATCTTTCTCTTGGGCCCGTTCCTATAGTCTTTTTATCAAAAGATCTATTTTTGCGGAAAGCATATCCGTCTCCTTCATGGTATGCATTCCTTTTTGTGTTTTTCTTTCCTCCCTCCAACTTTGATTCGACACCATTTTTTTATGAGAGTCGTGGCTCCATCAATGGTGAGGGAAAGGAAGGAGCTTCCAGCAGCAGCGTCGAGGTGGCCCCTAGACATGGGTATTAATCCATCATAAAAATTTTGGAGCACTAACCAGTTTTCAATCCCGTGGTGAGGGCATGCTTGGATATAGTCCTGCAGGCTCTCCCACACCTCAAGAATGGTTTCCATAGAGCTTTGCTAGAAGTTGAAAATTCATCCCCTCAGGGCATTAGTTTTGCCCATGGGACAAAATTTGGCGAGGAATGCCGCGGAACATTTATCCCACGTCTTGATAGCTTCCTTTTCGTTGTAAAACCACTGCTTCGCCTTCCTTGGGAGGTAGAAGGGAAACAAGTGGAGCCTGATGCTCTCAGGTGCGACATCCTTGATGACGATTGTGTCGCACAACTCGAGGAAGTGTTGGAGATGCGCGTTTGTGTTCTCGCTTGGCAAACCATGGAATTAGTTCGCCTGCACCATTGTGATGAGGCTGGTATGGAGCTTGAAGTTTCCATCACTGATGTTGACAGCTAGCCCAACAGGCACATTGGCAACAGTGGGGGTGAAGTAGTCACGGAGGGTCTTAGCCATGATTGGAGTAGCAGATGGTGTGGGGGTGACTGTTTCAACTGTCGGAAGAGTAGCAGAAGAAGCGGCACGAGACTGTTTCTTCCTTAGGAGTGCCTCTAGATTTTTGATGTAGTTTTCTAGCAGTTTGTAACCGGTCATACACTATCCTATTTTCATCCACAACAGGAGAAAACAAGCAAAGTTAGCCTACATAAACAATGGCTACCTTACAGGCATATTATCATGAACATGTCCTACTAGATTCTTTAATCAATATGACTTCCCCGGCAACGGCACCAGAAATGCTTGTTGGCATTTCTAAATGCAATCACCAAGTATAGAGTTAGAATCCATCCCCGGTAATGGCGCTAGAAATGCTTGTTGGCATTTCTTAGCGTCATCACTAATGATTAGCAATGCCACTAAGTAATAGCCTTGATAGTTCCTTAACAATTTGATATATTTATCCGCAAGCGCACAGAGCTATCATTGTATCATTTCACCCAGAAGTATTCATGGTATCATTATTTATATTTTCCCAAAGGAAGGCATTTGATTAAGAGTCTAGTATGGATATGAACTTGAATAATAATGCTTGCAAGTACACCAATATTTATAGCAAGGGTAAAAATGGTGATTTCAAGATAGTGGACACACACTTGGCATTCCTTAAAAGATAAAATAAAGAGAAAGAGTAAAACAATAATCTAAGTTGAGCAGGCATTGGTCTAGTATAGTCATACAAAGATTAGTTAATGATTATACAAGTTATATAATTAGTCTTAGGGCTAAGTGTGAAGTAGGTCGGGAGGCCACCAAGTACTGGTCTGCTATCAACCTCATGTGATAATTTAGACTCCTACACCTCAATCGAACGTGGAGGATTACAAAGGACGGACATGGTTGTCACCACCTGCTGCCTACCCCTCAACCATGGAAAGGGACAATGCATTCACCTGTTTCTCCATACCCAAGCACCACGCTTGCGTATACAGAAACTACCCAAATCCCCTGGGTCCTCGACCATATGGATCAACAGGTAAAGAACTTGGGCACACCTAATGGCACGATGAACCGCCACCTTAACTTTGCTCTAATTCAAATTGTATAAGTTATATGAGTGTTTAAACATAAAGTTAAGTGTGCTACTTTCATGACACATAAACTATAGACAATTTCATATATTAAGATTATAACACAATAACTATACTCTAGTTCATAAGTATGACTATAAATATCATATGAGAGTATAACTTTGGAATAACTCGTATCTCTATTCATACCTAAAGGTCTCTTCTTCCAAGAAGCCAAGCTCTCCAAGGTAGCTTTGCCTTGCTCTAAAGCTACTAAAAAGTAAAATTACAACTACTAGAAGTGAGTGAGGTAGTGGTGTGTGAGGTGATGCTCAAGTCAAGTGTGTATTGTAGAGGGAGGGGTACCCCTCTATTTAGACATGGAGCTAGGCAGTGCTGGAAGCTATTCCTGGTGCGAGGACCAGCTCCCACCGCCATAGCATGGAGCCATGCCATCGCCTATCGAAGGGGTGGCTGAGCAGCGCCGGTAGGGGGTCGCCCGCCCCTAGGGGTCGGCCACCCCCTGACTGAGCCGCCTCGCCACTGCCTTCACTTGGCAGGCTCCGAGCTGGACCTGGATCAGAACCGGGTGGTGCTTTGCCCGGTTTGCACTAAGTTGATGGACGTCTCCCTTGTTTCTTTGCGTAACTCAGCATCGGAAAGCGCCTTTCGGAGAATTATTCCATGTATTTGTGTTTGTGACCTGCAAAATAATGTTCTCTAAATACATGTGGAACTTGGTTAGTAGTAAATGCATATGTGATCAAGATTGCTTATTTCTCCTCTTTTTGTGTCTTAATTGGCCATTGGATTTGATCAGTAAAGACCGCCAACAGTTTGCAGGTTCATACCGAACCATGAATAGGCATAGCTTCAATTAATTCTTCCTACAAAATGTTAATGGACACATACCCGAGGGAATACAATGAATTTAAAACACGGGTTGTTGTCCATAACTTTTGTGATTTTTCTCTATGCTAATGAAAGAATGGTTTTATGATTACTTTAGCATAGATTTTGTTCATCATGTTCTTATAGCAATTTTTTATGTGTTTCATGTATTCTAGCATGGTTCAAGGCAAATGTAACTTGCTGCAAAAGACAAAGTGAATGAATTTTGATACTCATAGTTCTTCCTTCCATGAAGTATGAACTGTGTCGTCTTTGCGTAAAGTTATTAGAATTCATCCCTTGCCTTGATTCATCTTTGATGTGAATTTATCTCTTCACTTACCTAGATTGAATTTGAGAGTTTCTTGTAGGGGTTAGTCCAACAAAAATAACTAGTGCCTACACAAGCAATTTTTAGTTCAATAACCAAACTAGACTCTATGTCTAATTTTGATTAAGGAAGGCATTTTAACCTAAGCACTACACTTAATTTAAAAGCCAATGGAAGTATGTACAGTACTTCCAAATAAAGCATACTATGACAGAAAAAAGTAGCATGAAAGCATTTCAAAAATTCACTCAAATAGAGATGAAAGAACATAATCCTGGTGAGAAATTTTTTATATATTTTTTCAGATAATTGATGCAAGTGACATGAATGTATGCAAGGGACTAAACATACTGTGGATTTGATATGAGAGGATTCAAACTAAATGGAGTGGATGCATGGATTATTCAAAGTAAACATGCAGTGGAATGCAAAAATTAAAAGATAACTACTCATCAAGTTTAAAGTCCATGAGCTAGACTATCTCACCTTTCTTGATCATACTTATCATGACTCACATAATAGAATTTGTGAGTAGTGCAACGTCTGTATTCATCACTTGAGATGTGATTTGAATTCTTGTGACGCTGATATTTTTCTTCAATCTACACATGGTCAGAATAATATATATATATATATATATGTATATGCAAACCAGTGAGATAGCAGGGTTCCAACATTGATGGATCTTGAATGTTCAGTCACCCTAGGGTTCTTCTTCTTTTCTTGTGGGAGCTTGCCAAAAGGTCGAAACGGCATCTACTATCCTGTCGTATTTCACAATTCAACAGAACAGGGGTAATCCTACTAAAGCAAGCAGTATGTTAATGATCTAAATCCTTACACCAACTATTTTTCCGGCAACGGCGCCAAAAATGCTTGTTGGTATTTATAAGTGCAAATAGAATATGAATGATTCCGCAAACGCACAAAATACTATTGTAGAATGTTACCGGGAGTATTCCAGGTATCATTATTTATATTTTACCACAAGGAAACAATGGAGTAAAGATTTATTGAATAACAAAGGAATGTCTACTAATCAATATACCAACATAGCTAGAGCAAGGGGTAGAGATAATGATAAGAATTAAGGATAATGACACTCAGGGGATAAATCTATAAAGATAAAATAAACTAATTAACTCAGAAGGTCAAAGGGTGATGTAGATTCCTATGATATTCTTATTACAGGATCAAAGTATATATATACACCCAGCTTTAGTTAAGACTAACTCTACTCTTGTGCACTTCGGGACGCCGCTTAGACAGTAGAGCATCCACAAAAGATAACTCTACTGACGCGACTACGGTCCTATAATTTAAGAACCAGCTCAATTCGGTATGGACTACGAAGGATAGATGGGGCTATCACCTCCCACTGCTATCACACAACCAGAGAACATGGTGTACTCACAAGCAGAGCATCGTACAAGCACCATGCTAACACGAGGCTCGGCTACCTAGCTCAACCATGGTAAACTAGCAGGTTAAGCGCTCTATGAACCAGCACACAAAAGTAAAGTTGACCTCAACTAAACAAGATACATATTAAAAGTACGTATAGGCATATAGAAGTAAAGATATAAGGCTTTGCCGAGCCTCCAAGACTAGATCCGGAACTTGAGCATGAGCCCAACTCGACCCTCACTTTCGAGCTACTAATCTACTATATTGGAGAGCTCTAGATCTAATTCCCCTAGTGTGTGTTGATCTGAATAAGAGATATGAATTAGGGTTTCCAAGATGATCTCGGGGAGGGAGGTACATGGCCGTATATATAGGGGCTAGCGTCAATTCTGGACCCTCGGATCAAACCAACTTGAATAAATAGCGTAGATGCGATCTTTAAGGCATTGGAGGGGCCCACAGCCCGGCCGCCCTAGGGGTGGGGCTGCTCGGCCCCCTGTCAGCCTCTTAGCTCGATCTTCGGTAGAGAGTCTTCTAGGGTCTTCTAGAACCTTCTGGAGTTATTTACGCCGTGGTTAAGCGCGATTTACTAATAGGTCCACCTTCGGTTTTTTGATTAAATCCTCCTGCAAACATAGATTCACCAAAACTTATGTAATTTATTAGTTTAAATCTCTAGACCTATATTTAGTAATGTAATTAAGTACATATATGATTTATAATTGATGCGACCGTCAACAACCCTCACGGTGCGCGTCCACCTCCTCAACGAGCCATTGCAGTAGGTTGATACCAGCCTTGTGTCCAACACAGTGGCATGCATGGAGGGCGTACACTTGGGAGGCCATGGTTCCCCTGCACGTGACCGTCGTGTGCCAGGGAGGATGGACTGGCACGGTGAGATGAGGTGGACCAAACACGGGAGGCCACACGTCAGATTCATAGTAAGTTTGCCACATCGCTAAGATCTGTTTGGACTCGGATGACACCCGAATTCATGTTAAGGGGAAAAAAATAACACTTAGGTCTTATTTAGATTGTCTCAAAATTGTAAGTTTTTTCATTCTTTTTCCATCGCATCAATTTTTGGACGCATGTATAAAGCATTAAATATAGGTAAAAAAAATAACTAATTGCACAGTTTAGTTGTAAATCACGATACGAATCTTTTGAGCCTAGTTAGTCCATAATCGAATAAAGTTTGTTAAATACAAATGAAATGTGCTACAGTGTCCGGATTGCAAAAATTTACGATCCTTAGTTTAATGACCGGTAATGAATTTTCGTGGCCAAAAAAAAAAAAAAAATTCTGGGGCAATGGTGGCTTCTCGTCGTGCGGAGGCGTGGCTCTGCCTATTCCGCCCGCCCCGCAGCCGGCGCCCCCTGCGTCCCTCTCTCTCCCCGCCGCCACCACGGCTTCACCTCCGCTACTCGCTGCCCTTCCTCCCGTGCAGCCTCTGCACCGCCATCGCTCGAGCATTGAAGCCGCACGCACATTGGGCGGACCTCAACGGTTCCCACGGCGGCCATGGTCAGCGTCGGAGAAGGAAGCACTACCTGACCCCTGCCCTCTCCTCCCCGCGCCCTCTTCGTCCCGGCACGAGCGCCGTCATGGCTCGAGCATGGGAAACCATGAGGCCTCTAAGTCACGGGGGAGCTTGCGAGATCCGGCCGTGAGCAGATCAGGCGGAGGTCCCATCGCCGTCCCCCTTGCCTCCCTCGAACTCGAAGAGGCTCAAGGTGAGAAATGTTGGGGCTTTCAGGTCCTAGGGTTTGGTGGGGGTGGATTTGGACTCGATCTCATGTTTTTTTTTTATGCTTTGGTGCCTCGTGGCCGCCGACGCGGCAGATCCGGCATCTGGAGCCCGGCGTTGGCTCGGGTCTAGCACCACGACGTGCTTGCCGCGGTTCGCCCACAATTGATTAGTTTGATTCGAATCCTGCCGAGTGCTGATTGATTTACCTGTGAATCTGTGATACATCTGCAAAGTCACGGTGTTGAGCTTCACAACGACCAAGCGGCCAGGGCACACTATTTCTAATCAACTTGCGTCTCTATCAAAAGTATAATCTAGATCTTTGGTTGTAGAAAAACTTGGAAAACATTAGACCTATGTACACTAGCACAGGAGTACCATTTTGCACTTATCGGCATTTGGTCAGTCTAATCTTTGGACTACCATTGTATATTGCATTTCTACAATCACTCTACCAGTGGAACTTCTGCATCTTTCTAATGGCTTTGGTCCAAATATGAATGCTGATGTTACGTCTTTAGGGGTCCGACATGCTTCTGCTAATTTTTTTCGTATGCATAAATAACTTTGGCTCGGTAATATTAATGGTTTCAACCGTGTATCATGTTGTACTGAAATTAGAAATTTCCTCCATATATTATTGGTTTAAAAGTTTAAAAAAATCATATTCATATGAATTAATAAAACAAATAGTTCAAATGACACCAAAAGATTATATAGAAAGTAGCCATCTGCATTTTAAAGCTTCACACATTGAACAAGATATGATGGTACTGATATAAAGTGGTGATGAAGGATCCGCTTCTTGTCCTGACATTTGTGATAATATTTTCGCATCAATTGCAGGTTTTTTTTTCCTCATGGCGGCGATGAGCAATATTTGATATTTTTTTGTGGTTTTTGTTGTTTTATAGTCCCATCATTTGGTTGGTTACATACTAATTCTGGAGTACTTTGCATGAGATAGGCCTCTTTCCCTTTTGATACATTCGTGCTGCTGCTGCTTACCAGTTTTCCACCACAAACTGAAATCATTCTTCTTTGTTTGCGTACCATAGGGGTGGACAACAGGTCCTCAAAAAGGTACAATTGGTGAGCTTTAATATCATGGTATTTTCTTTTGTGCAGCCATGTCTACTTGTGGTTAAATATGTTTTGCGAAATGATACATAGACATGCTTGGTTGATTTTATTATTAAGCTATTATGCCTGGAGTACATAGGAGAACAGAGCCACAAGCAAATGTTCTCAGGCTTTTGAGTACCCTTACTGTGACCTTATGCTATGCCAACCAAATGTTTGTTGAAAGATTGCCCAATTAGTGACAAGAGGCACCTCTCAGGTCATGTAGTAATGGTACTGAAGACTGTATACGTCATGTCATGTTTTATTAGTACATACCACCCACTAAAAGTTTCTTCAGTGCAAGCTAAAAGTTATAGCTACATTAAACAAGATGTTGGAGCTTAGGGACCTGAGGGAGTAGGAGTGGGAGATGAGAGGCCTGGGCTTGAAACCCCGGCGACGAACTGGTGGCGCCGTGCTCGGCGCCTGACTGGAAGCTCGGTGACAACAGGAGACCGTGAACAGTAACGCCCGAGGGCCCAAGGTGAGATAAACTTAATCTCAGGCTGATCTTTATTCCTTTTGATTGTTTGACACTTATACCAACTCAATGACAAACCTCCTAAATCTAAGGGCTAACAAACTTGACTTAACAAACTCCAACTAAAATAGCTCTCCTCCTAACTAATCTCCTACTGAACCGGCTGGAGCCCAGCCTGGCTCCCACGCCTGGCCCTGGTTGCCGCACCTCTGGTGCAAGCCCCCCACTCAACTACCTTAGCCACTCGTCTTGTTTCGACGGTGGTATACCTTTCCCACCATAACATCACTCCCCCCCTCGACGAACAGCTCGTCCTCGAGCTGGAAAGCGGGGAACTCAGCACGGAACTCGTGCAGCGGCTCCCAGGTGACTTCATCTTCAGGCAATGCCGCCCATTGGATCAAATCCTGCCAAGCGCCCCGCCGAAGTTGGGCACGCAGAGCACGTGCTGGCTGCTGGAGGCGATGGCCGTGGCGTAGTGGAGGAAGGGCCGAGGGCGTTGTTGGAGGCGTCCCCCGGAATGGCTTGAGGACGCCAACATGAAAGACGTTGTGGATGCGCGCTCCTTCTGGCAGCAACAGCCGGTATGCGACGTCGCCAATGCGCTCGGTCACCTGGAATGGGCCGGTGAACCGCGGGCTGAGCTTGCCCCGTGGCCCCGGCAGCAGCGACTGCGCCGGACGGTGAAGGATGCGGAGCCACATCCAATCACCCACCGCAAACTCCAAGGGGCGATGGTGGCCGTCGTAGTAGCGCTTGGCATACTCTTGGGCTTGGAGAAGGCGTTCGTGCACCTCAGCCAGGAAGGTGTCTCGATCCTGGAGAAGCGCGTCGACGGTGTCGGTGCATGCTGTGCCTGCAGTAAACAACTTGAAATGGTGACGTCCGCAAGGCAGTGTGGTAGGACGTGTTGTAGCAGTACTCTGCCCAGGGTAGCCATTCCAACCAAGCCCGGGGACGGTCGCCGGTGATGCAACGCAAATACATGGCAATGGTCTTGTTGACTGCTTCGGACTGGCCATTAGTTTGCGGGTGGAATGCCGTACTGAGGCGGAGCTTGACCCCCGCCAACTTGAATAGATCCCGCCACACATTGCCAGTGAACATGGGGTCCCTGTCGCTGACAATGGAGTTGGGGAACCCGTGCAGGCGAACGATGGCCTCGAAGAATGCCTTGGCGACCGAAGCAGCGGTGTACGGATGACTGAGCGCGATGAAGTGCGCATGCTTGGAGAAGCGATCGACTACCGTTAAGATGACGCTCTTGCCATTAACACGCGGCAGTCCTTCGATGAAGTCGAGCGTGATGTCGGACCACACTTGTGATGGCACCTCCAGGGGCTGCAGCAGCCCCGCCGGCTGAAGGGAGTCCACCTTGTTCTTCTGGCAGACGGCGCAGGCGTGCACGAAGTCGCGCACCTGTGCACGATCGCCCTCGACGTAGAACTGGGCACGTAGGCGGTGGAGGGTCTTCTGAACGCCCTCATGCCCAACCGAGTGGGCAAGCTCCAGCACTGTGGGGCAGCAGCGCCGACTGCACCGGCACGAAGACGCGGGTGCCGTGGAGGATGAGGCCGTCCACAACGCACCAAGGGGCGCCGCGGTCAGCGGCTATCGAGTCCCGCAGCACGCGCAGGGCTGTGTCCTCGAGCTCGCGGCCGAGGTTGTTGAAGAGGTCGAAGGATGGTCCAGACAGGGCGTGAAGGTGATCAGCAGCCTCGTCACGCCGGGACAGCGCGTCGGCCACCACGTTTAGGCGCCCCGGCCGAAATTCAATGGCGAAGTCGTAGCCGAACAGCTTGGAAACCCACTGGTGTTGAGGCAGGGTGGAGAGGCGTTGGTCGAGGAGGAACTTGAGCGCATAGTGATCTGTGCGCACGACGAAGCGACGCCCCCAAAGATATGGCCTCTAGTGCCGAACAGCTTGTACCAATCCAATGAGTTCCCGCTCATACGCAGCGAGCTTCATGTGCCTTGGCGAGAACGACCTGCTGAAGAATGGTATAGCGCCCATGCCCTGATGCAGCACAACGCCGAAACCCGATCCAGACGCATCGCAATCCACCGTGAAGGGTAACTTGAAGTCCGGCAATTGGAGAACTAGAGCCGCAGCCAGCGCTTGTTTCAACGCCGTGAACGCCGCCGCCGCTGCCTCAGACCATAGAAAAGCGTCCTTGCGCAGGAGCTGCGTGAGAGGCGCAGCGATGGCGCCAAAATCCTTGATGAAGCGGCGGTAGTAGCCCGCCAAGCCGAGGAAGCCACGGAGACCCCGCGCTGAGCGCGGCTGAGACCACGACGTCACTGCCTCCACCTTAGATTGGTCCATGGCCACCCCACCAGCGGAAATGATGTGGCCCAGGTACGCGACGGAGGACGCGATGAACAAGCACTTGCTGCGCTTGATGCGCAACTGCTGTTCTCGCAACACTGTGAGGATGGCCTTGACATGCTGGAGATGCGACGTCCACGAAAGGCTGTAGATTTGAATGTCATCGAAGAAAACCAATACGAACTTACGGAGGTACGGCCGAAGGACCGTGTTCATGAGGCTCTGGAATGTCGCCGGCGCGTTGGTCAGGCCGAACGGCATGACCAAAAACTCGAAGTGCCCATGATGTGTGTGGAAGGCCGTCTTCTCAATGTCAACAGCGTGCATCCGGACTTGATGGTAGCCCGAACGAAGATCCAATTTGGTGAAAAATTTGGCGCTTTTGAGTTCATCCTGGAGCTCCTCTACCACTGGAATGGGGAACTTGTCCTTAACTGTGCGGTCGTTGCGGGCGCGATAATCCACACAAAAGCACCAGGAGGAGTCCTGCTTCTTGACCAGCAGCACCGGCGCTGAAAAAGCCGACGTACTTGGCCGGATTATGCCCTGGGACAGCATAGCAGCACACTGTGACTCAAGCTCTTCTTTCTGGAGTTGTGGGTATCTGTAGGGGCGGACTGCTACCGGCGCCGTGTTGGGCTGTAGGTGTATGCGGTGATCACATGAGCGGACCGGTGGCAAGCCCTGGGGCTTAGCGAAGAGGTCCTCGAAAGACTGCAGTAAGCGCTCCATCAGAGCTGGCCCATCTTGGCGAAGTGCATGGAGGCGCTGAGTTGATTGTACATCATGCTGTGTCGAGCCGATGCCGCGCCAGAACACGCGGCGGCCTTCGCGTGAGAACGCCATACACAAATCATCGAAGTCCCAGAGGATGGGCCCCAACGTCCTCAGAAAAGTGACGCCGAGGACCATGTCGTAGCCGTCAATCGGGATCGAGTAGCAGTCGATGGAGAAGTGTTTGTTGGCAATGCGAATGGCGACGTCCTTCGCAAGGCCACGACAGGTCACGCGGTCACCGTTGGCGACGATGACCCCGGCGCCCGGGCAGGGATGGAACTGAAGGCCAACGCGTCGGGCGACGTCGCCGCGCACAAAATTATGCGTGGACCCCGAATCCAAGAGCGCAACAAACTGCTCATTGCCAATCTGGATGTAGAGCTGCATGGTGTCCTCAGTCCGAATGCCAGTAATGGCGTTGAGCGAGATCATGGGGGCATCGGGGTTGAAGGGCGGCTGGTTTGCTCCTGCAGGTGCCGCTGGCTCCTCATCGGCGTCATCTGGTTCCTCGACAATGTAGTCTGATGCCTCCAGATAAAAGAGCCGGGCACACTTGTAGCCGTGGACGTACTGCTCATCGTAGTTGTAACAGAGCCCCTGTTTGCGGCGTTCAGCCATCTCCTCAGGAGACAACCGCTTGAATGGCCTTGTAGTGACTGCTTGCGCAGATGAAGCTGACGCCGAACTCCCCTGGGAACTCGCCGACGCGGTAAGTGCTGTAGTCCCCGCATTGCGGCGAGGCGGGCGGGCCGACGGCGCTGGCAGGGCGAGCGGTGCAGGCATATTCCGCCGCTCGTACGCGCGTGCCAGCCGCATGGCCCGCTGGAGATCTTGCGGGTCGTGGAGCTCAACGTCGACGCGGATGTGGTCCGAAAGGCCCCCGGTGAACAGCTGAGCTTGCTGGTACAGCGAGAGGCGACCGGCGTGCGCCATACGCGCCTGAAACGCATCCAGGTACGCATCAACCGAGGATGTGAATGGTAGGCGTGCCAGGTCCACCAAGTGATTGGTACTGAGCGGGGGTCCGAAGCGTTGATGGCACAGTCGCTTGAACTCTTCCCATTTGGGCCAGCCGGCGTCGCGTTCCAGAATTGTGTACCACATCTAGGCTGTGCCGGTGAGGTGGTAGGACGCGAGCCAGACCCAATCCGCGTGACGAGTCTGCTGGCCGCGGAAAAACTGCTCACACTTGAGCAGCCAGCTGAGCGGATCCTCTTTGCCTTCATAGGTGGGGAAGGACAACTTATGATAACGGGGAACAACAGGGCCCTCTGGCTCTGGCGGTAGATGAGGCAGTGGCGGCGGCGTGTGCATCGCGGCCGAAGGTGGCGGCGCAGCGACCCCTGCTCCTTGCATGATGGACGACAGGGAAGGCACGAGCGACGGCGAGTGTGGAAAAGGAATCTGGGTGATGGGAACACCCGTAGATGGCGGCTGCGGCGGCAGAGACAGGGCACCGGCGATGGTGACCCCCGTGGTTGGCACTGGTGGTGCGGAGAACGGGAACTCCAAGATGGCCGGACCCGACACAGGCAGCGCCGGAATGCCGGCGTAACCCGGCAGCCCGTACTGGAAGAACGATTGCCCCGAAGACGAGGGCTGGCGCTCCACCGCAGCGAGACGCAAGGAGATGTCCCCCATCTGGCGTTGCATCGCGTAGATGGCCGTCGTCAAGGCGTTGAATGCCTTGGTGGGAGATGCTGGGGTCGCGGATGGTGGACTGAGCAGCGACGCGGTGGTGGCAACAATTGGCGCGGAGGTGGTGAACACAGGGAATGCGGAGGTGGTGGCGGCGGCAGCGGCGGTGGTTGGAGCTACGGCGGCGGCGGACGACCTAGGACTAGACATGGCTGATACCAGGTTGTTGGAGCTTAGGGACCTGAGGGAGTAGGAGTGGGAGATGAGAGGCCTGGGCTTGAAACCCTGGCGACAAACTGGCGGCGCCGTGCTCGGCGCCTGACTGGAAGCTCGGTGACAACAGGAGACCATGAACAGTAACGCCCGAGGGCCCAAGGTGAGATAAACTCAATCTCAGGCTGATCTTTATTCCTTTTGATTGTTTGACACTTATACCAACTCAATAACAAACCTCTCCTAAATCTAAGGGCTAACAAACTTGACTTAACAAACTCCAACTAAAATAGCTCTCCTCCTAACTAATCTCCTACTGAACCGGCTGGAGCCCAGCCTGGCTCCCACGCCTGGCCCTGGTTGCCGCACCTCTGGTGCAAGCCCCCCACTCAACTACCTTAGCCACTCGTCTTGTTTCGACGGTGGTATACCTTTCCCACCATAACAGAGGATGTCTGGAATAGTCCTAATTCTAGCAATACCACATGCTACCCTGCAATTTGCCTATGCTTTGCTTGCTTTAGGCAGAGAGCACACATGTACAACCATAACCTAGACCTCCAGTCAATTTTTCGTTAACTGGATTCTTGAATAAGCAAAAGAACATGGTCTACGTGCAAATTGGAGTGATAAAAGATGTGCTGGGCACCATATTATAACAAATAATCCTATTAAATCTGCTAAAACCACATGATCTACAAGCAAAATGTGTAATTCACATTGCTGCATGATGACTTGAATTTTCAGAAGTCATAAATATGCAAACTGATCTATGAGCCTCTTAGCATAGATGACAAGTGTCACAATCTGATCCAGGGGGGGGTGGTTGGGCTGCTGTCACTGGGGGCTGCCGGCGGCCAGGGTTGGGGGCGGTGGCTGCAGGGGCAGCAGGGGCGGCGGCGGCGTGAGAGAGGGAGGGAGGCGTAGGGAGAGCAATGGCTCTATTCCTTGCTTAGGTTGAAACTCTTACATTGCCCCTATATTTATGGTCCCTAGAGGACTTGTACTCCGAGCAAACTAAAAGAAGAGTCCTTGTAGATTTGGACTTCTCCTTTCCTAGCAAACCGATCTTATTCTATCCTATTTTCTAAACAAATTCTATTTCTATTGTTCCTTCTTTTTCCTATTTTTCCTCTAATCTGGACTTTCCTGGTCGGTAGGTGCACGCCGGTGCTGCTTTGGGCTCCACCCTGGCGCCTTGGCCCAGACCTTGGGGGCCTCTCTTAGCCCGCTTGGCCCAACTTGGGGGCCTCTAATCGGATGTGTGACATAAAGATTTAGGGAACACCAATGGAAGGACAATTGACACTAAGTAATCAATAAATGCCTGTTTGATATTTATACCATTTACACCAACAAAATGTGTAAAGTCCGTGTTGTTTGCTATCGGAAAAGAATGGTATGCTAGCACACAAGAGAGTAAATGCCTGTTCAGCATCATAGAATGGGCATCTTTGTACTTCATCAGGACATTCAGCGTCTCTAGATGAATTGATGTCAAATGTTATTGGTGAAACAGAGTTTAGTTAAGACATGCTATCTGATGGTGCTTTCTGATGGTCAGCTTAAGACACTTGTGGAAGAAATCAAGAAATGCTGATGAGTCCTGTTGTGATATGCTGTCAACTCAAGATGTAAGGAAACATACGTTGCTTTGTCTCTCAAAAACCAGCAGGCACATGGAAGACCATTCTTTGTCAAGGCAATCAATGTGAAGAAAGGTGTTACCGATAACAGAAGGGGCTAAAGCACATAAGGGAAAAAAATGATGCCTCTGATCATGTGAGTTCCCTTCATGGTCTACTAAATTAAAGTAGCTTTACAGTTTACATGCAGGCTATTTATGTTGGTTGCCGATGCCAATATTTTTGCAGGTACAAATTCAATTGATGTGAAATAGGTATTTCTATAGCAATGATTTTTTTTGTGCTTCGATTGCCTCTCTAGAATGTCAAACAACTTCAGCTCAGACTTGACAGGTAGAGTCTTCTGATTGAAAAAGTTTTGTGATTGTTTAACCCTCCTTCCAATATTTATATTCATGTCGATTTTCTGTTTGACAATATATGTGAAGGTATCAGGAGGGACAAGTAGCGGTTCAGATACCAAAGGTGTGGACTTTAAACAGTGTAAGTAGTTCCTCTTACATTGATTCGTTATTATAATTGTTTATTAGATTTGATAATTGTTGTACAATCTGCGGTGGCTAGAAAAAGCAAAGTACAGGTCTTTTGGACAAAAAGCTTGCTGCTACAACCAACAGGATCTGTCAAGGGAACAGAAATGCAGATTTGTGCTTAGCTGCTACATGATGGATAAGTCTCATGTGTGGCTGGTCTTTGTGGGGCTGTGATGCTCACATGGTCCTTGTGGCTGTTTTTCTGTTTTTAGGACAGCATCTTAGACTAGAGGACATCATCTTAGAGGACAGCATCTTAGACTAGAGGACAGCGTCTTAGCTAGGACAGCATATTAGCATCTTAGACTAGCATCTTAGACTAGCATCTTGGCATATGCTTGGCTGGCTAGCAGCCTATAAATATGTAACCCCAACCCCTCAGGTTGGTATGACATTTATGTGAGCTTGTGTGAGAAATAGACAAGAAAATTGCCCCAACTCCTAGTGTCATCCTCTCTCGATTAGAGTAAGAATTCTCCTACTACCAAGAGTGAGAATTCAGCGACTAACAACTGGTATCAGAGCCGTATTATCCTGTAGCTTGAGCATCTCTTGCTCATCTTCTCTCCCAGCCCCACAACAGCCCCAGCTGTTGGCAGCAGCAGCTCCTCCGGTCGCTCCTGTTCACTCCTCTCCCAGCTCGTCTGAAGCAGCCCTCTCCCCACGCAGCAGCCCCCCGGTAGCGCGTCATGTCCGCAGGGCAGTCTCAGCGCTCGGTCGCCTCGAGCACGCGGCGTCGGCAGGAGGCCGAACTTGCCGCGGCAGAGGAACGCGAGCGAGCGGCGGCAGAGACCGCTGCGGCGGCGGCAAGGGCGTCGAGGCTGGCAGCAGCCAGAGCGGAGGCGGAAGCAGCGGCGGCGGCGAATGCAGCGCGTGCGGCGGCGGCGGAGGTCGAGGCTCTGCGCGGCAGCATCGGCAGCTCCATTTCCGCTGACGACACCGCCGACGCGGACCTCGAGCTGCTAGAGAGGGAGGCAGCGCGAGCGCGGGCGGCGCAGTGGACAGCCGCGCACGTCCACGAGCGTGGCGGCAGCCCAGACAGGCGCGGACGCGCTGGCGGCGCTCCTGGAGGAGGCGCGCACGGCGGTGGCGCTCCTGGGGCAGCCGCGCACGCCCACGAGCGCGGCGGCAGCCCAGACAGGCGCGGACGCGCCAGTGGTGCTCCTGGAGGAGGCGCGCACGGCGGCGGCGCTCATGGAGGAGGCGCGCACGGCAACGGTGGTGGACGGGTCGATGGAGAGCGCGGCCTTCACAGGCAGCGTGACTCTCTCCCCGGATCGGTACCGCGGTTACCACGGGCTCCAGGCTGTTGTCAGGGACGTCGGTCCCGGCGGTGGGTGGCCTACCCTCACCAAGACCAACTACGTCGAGTGGGCTGCGGTGATGAGGGTAAAACTCCAGGTGCGGCACATGTGGGAGGCAGTCCGGTATGGCGACGTCGACTACGACCTAGATCGACGGGCGCTGGATGCTCTCATCGCTGCAGTCCCGCCCGAGATGCAGTTCTCGCTTACCAGCAAGCGGACTGCCAAGGAGGCTTGGGACGCCATCGCTGCGGCACGCATCGGCAGCGACCGCGCCCGCAAGTCCACACTGCAGGCACTTCGCAAGGAGTGGGAGAACCTGGCCTTCAAGCCAGGTGAGGACGTTGATGACTTTGCTCTCCGTCTCAACACTCTGTTGCAGAAGATGGTGCAGTTCGGCGACGACACTTACGGCGAGGAGAGAGCTGTTGAAAAGCTCTTCCGTTGCGTCCCTGAGAAGTACAAGCAGATGGCTCGCTCGATCGATTCTCTGCTGGATCTCTCCACGATGTCGATCGAGGAGGCGATAGGTCGCCTCAAGGTCGTCGACAGCGATGAGCCACAGTCCCTCTCGGGGCCCATCACCACTGGCGGGAAGCTCCTCACTCGGGAGCAGTGGCTTGCCAGCCAAGGTGACCGGAGGAAGGGGGGGCCTTCTTCCACGACAGGCGGCCGCAAGTGTGGCAAGCCACGCAAGGCGCGTAGAGACGCCCAGGCCGGGGCGCGAGGACGTGCCGAGGGTGATGCCCGCGGAGGCGCCCAGGGCGGCGCCGTCGGCAGGCACAAGCCGGCACGAGACGACGCCTGCCGCAACTGCGGCCAGCTTGGCCATGGGGCCAAGGACTGTCGACAGCCACGACGCGGCCAGGCCCACGTCGCACAGGCGGAGGAGGAGCCGGCTCTGTTCATGGCACATGCCAGCATCGAGCTACCTCCAGCGGCATCGGCCGCAGCGGCTCTCCTCCACCTTGACGAGCCAAAAGCACACGCCCTTCTCGGCGACAGCTCCGGCAACGACAAGACTGACGGGTGGTGCCTCGACACCGGCGCCACCCATCACATGACCGGTCGACGGGAGTTCTTCATCGAGCTTGACTCTAGCGTCCGAGGCTCCGTCAAGTTTGGGGATGCCTCCAGCGTGGAGATCAAGGGCGTCGGCTCCATCATCTTCACAGCCGTGTCTGGTGAGCACAGGCTGCTCACCGGAGTCTACTACATCCCCGCGTTGAGGAACTCCATCATCAGCTTGGGACAGCTGGATGAGAACGGTTCGCGCGTGGTGGTTGAGGACGGAGTCATGAGGATTTGGGATCGTCGTCGTCGCCTTCTTGCCAAGGTATCCAGAAGCGCAAATCGACTCTATGTCCTTAACGTGCAGGTGGCACAACCCCTCTGTCTCGCTGCTCGTCGGGACGACGAGGCGTGGCAGTGGCACGAGCGTTTCGGGCACCTTCACTTTGAGGCCCTGAAGCGGCTCAGTGCCACGGAGATGGTGCAAGGCCTGCCGTGCCTCGACCATGTGGAGCAGCTCTGCGACGTCTGCGTGTTGACGAAGCAGAGGCGACTCCCCTTTCCCCAGCAGGCGAGCTTTCGAGCCAAGGAGAGGCTCGAGCTCGTGCACGGGGACTTGTGTGGCCCGGTGACACCGGCCACACCGGGAGGACGACGCTACTTCCTGCTGCTCGTCAACGACCTCTCCCGCTACATATGGGTGATGGTCCTCGGCAGCAAGGGAGAGGCTGCGGACGCCATTAGACGCGCGCAGGCTTCTGCGGAGGCGGAGTGCGGCCGCAAGCTACGCGTGCTGCACATCGACAACGGCGACAAATTCACGGCGGCTGAATTCGCGTCGTACTGCGCTGACGAGGGCATTCAGCGCCACTACTCCGCGCCGTACAGCCCGCAGCAGAACGGCGTCGTCGAGCGGCGCAACCAGACGGTTGTGGGGATGGCTCGGGCCCTCCTCAAGCAGAGGGGGATGCCGGCTGTCTTCTGGGGAGAGGCGGTGGTGACGGCCGTCTACATCCTCAACCGCTCGCCTACCAAGGCGCTCGACGGCAGGACGCCGTACGAGGCTTGGCATGGGCGCAAGCCGGCGGTCTTCGGCTGCCTCACGTTCGCCAAGGAGCTTGGCCACATCAGCAAGCTCGACGACATGAGCACTCCGGGAGTGTTCATCGGCTACGCGGAGGGCTCGAAGGCCTACCGCATCCTCGACCCGAAGACATAGCGTGTGCGCACGGCGCGCGACGTTGTGTTCGACGAAGGGCGAGGATGGGCGTGGGACAAGGCGGTGGACGATGGCTCGGCTCCGACGTACGCCGACTTCACTGTCGAGTACGTCCACTTCGAGGGAGCTGGGGGAGTAGGCAGCTCTTCTTCGGCGAGCGCGTCTACCCCAGTCCCCAAGCCTCCACCGACCCGGGCGCCTGCTACTCCGACAGCTCCACGCTCTCCAGCCAGGACCTCGACTGCGATGAGTTCTTCGCCGGCTTCACCACAGCCGGCAACGCCACACACTCCAGCACCGACAGGCACCTCTCCGGGCACGTCTACTCCAACACCAGCTCGTGTCGAGCACAGCCCGGCTGAGCTCGCTACTCCGCTCTCTCACGACGAGGAGCGCATCGACGCGTACCACGACGGCGAGCCGTTGCGGTACCGTACGATGGAGAACCTTCTTGGCGACCAGTTGGTGCCGGGACTGGTGCCTCATGACCTGGAGGACCTGGAGGCGCAGTTGCACCTTGCGTGTGACGACGGCGAGCCTCGGTCGTTCGCAGAGGCCGAGAGACACGCGGCATGGCGCGCCACGATGCAGTTGGAGATGGATGCGGTTGAGAAGAACCGCACCTGGGAGCTTGCTGACCTTCTTCGTGGTCATCGCGCGATCACCCTTAAGTGGGTGTACAAGCTGAAGAGGGATGAAGCCGGTGCCATCGTCAAGCACAAGGCTCGCTTGGTGGCACGAGGTTTCGTGCAGCAGGAGGGGGTCGACTTCGACGACGCCTTTGCTCCCGTGGCACGGATGGAGTCTGTGCGACTCCTCCTTGCGCTAGCTGCCCAGGAGGGCTGGCGTGTTCATCACATGGACGTCAAGTCGGCGTTCTTTAACGGCGACTTGAAGGAGGAGGTCTACGTGCACCAGCCGCCGGGATTTGCGATCCCCGGAAAGGAGGGCAAGGTGCTCCGCCTGCGCAAGGCCCTCTATGGCTTGCGGCAGGCACCGAGGGCGTGGAATGCCAAGTTGGATTCCACGCTAAAGGAGATGGGCTTCGAGCAAAGCCCGCAAGAGGCGGCCATCTACCGACGGGGCAATGGAGGAAATGCCCTGCTGGTGGGTGTCTACGTCGACGACTTGGTGATCACCGGCACCAAGGATGCGGAGGTGGCGGCATTCAAGGAAGAGATGAAGGCCACCTTCCAGATGAGTGACCTGGGGCCTCTCTCCTTCTACCTGGGAATCGAGGTGCACCAGGATGACTCTGGGATCACGCTTCGACAGACCGCCTACGCCAAGCGCGTCGTTGAGCTAGCTGGGCTCACCGACTGCAACCCAGCTCTCACTCCGATGGAGGAGAGGCTGAAGCTGAGCCGCGACAGCACGACGGAGGAGGTGGACGCTACGCAGTACCGGCGTCTTGTGGGGAGCCTTCGCTACCTCGCCCACACACGGCCGGACTTGGCATTCTCCGTCGGCTACGTTAGTCGGTTCATGCAGCGACAGACGACGGAGCACCAGCAGGCTGTGAAGAGGATCATCTGCTACGTTGCGGGGACTCTCGACCACGGCCTCTACTACCCGAGGTGCCCTGGGGCGGCACACTTCGTCGGGTACAGCGACAGCGACCACGCCGGCGACATCGACACCAGCAAGAGCACGAGCGGGATCCTCTTCTTCCTCGGCAAGTGCCTCGTTAGCTGGCAGTCGGTCAAGCAGCAGGTGGTGGCCCTATCCAGCTGCGAGGCCGAGTACATAGCGGCCTCCACCGCTTCGACTCAGGCGCTCTGGCTCGCTCGACTGCTTGGTGATCTCCTCGGCAGAGACACTAGAGCAGTGGAGCTCAGGGTGGACAGCAAGTCCGCTCTGGCCCTGGCAAAGAACCCCGTGTTCCACGAACGTAGCAAGCACATCCGGGTGAGGTACCACTTCATCCGAGGCTGTTTGGAGGAAGGGAGCATCAAGGCGAGCTACATCAACACAAGGACCAGCTTGCGGACCTGCTCACCAAGCCCCTTGGGAGGATCAAGTTCCTTGAGCTCTGCTCCAGGACCAGGATGGTTCAACTCTCCCACAAGACGACGCACAAGACTTAGGGGGGGAATGATGGATAAGTCTCATGTGTGGCTGGTCTTTGTGGGGCTGTGATGCTCACATGGTCCTTGTGACTGTTTTTCTGTTTTTAGGACAGCATCTTAGACTAGAGGACAGCATCTTAGAGGACAACATCTTAGACTAGAGGACAGCGTCTTAGCTAGGACAACATATTAGAATCTTAGACTAACATCTTGGCATATGCTTGACTGGCTAGCAGCCTATAAATATGTAACCCTAACCCCTCAGGTTGGTATGGCATTTATGTGAGCTTGTGTGAGAAATAGACAAGAAAATTGCCCCAACTCCTAGTGTCATCCTCTCTCGATGAGAGTAAGAATTCTCCTACTACCAAGAGTGAGAATTCAGCGACTAACACTACAAACAGGACACTGCTGCTAACCAACCAACAAAAAATAACCCTGTTACTTATCTTAATCTTAGGTCCTGACTCCACGCTGATAATGTGTAACTATATATATATGTATCAATGTCTGCCTAGATCTTAACATTACCGTTTAATTATAAAGCAATGTCTATCAAGCTTCGATAATAGCTTTTATTCTATCAAGCAAAATAACCCTTGACTCCACAGAAAACCTGAGGAGACCAACTTGGAGAGGCTTCGAGCACCAGCCAAACACCATAGTGCACACTCTTTCACATTTTTGAGAACCAGCTGGATACTTGGGGAGCTGCCCTCAAAAACACAGAAATTTCTATGCTTCCAAAGTTTCCAGGCCACCAGAATTATCAGGCTATTTAGGCCCTTCTTAGGATCTTTAGGCAAGCCTTTTATGGACTTACACCACCAGCTAGAGAAATGAGTATCAGACAATTGAGGAGACAAGGAAACCAGCCCCAGCTTCTGAAGAATGACTGCCCAAACTTGCTGTCGTTGTTTCGAACAAACACCAACTAGTAAATTTATATTTGTTGCGCGTTAGGCTCGGATGGTGTACTAAAGAACACAAGGTTTATATTGGTTTGGGCAGAATGTCCCTACGTCCAGTTTGCTGCTGCTCATGTTATTAGTACCGAAAAAGGTTCGTAGTAGGGGGTACAAACGGTCGAGAGAGGGACGGGTCCTAAGTCTCTGATGGAAAGGTCGAAAGGATGCCGAGAGCTCGGTTGCTGCTTGGCTGTGTGTTGTGTGTCGAATCGATCCATCCCCTTAGTGGGTTCCCTGCCCTCCCTTTTATAGACCAAGGGAGGAGCAGGGGTTACAGATGGGAGAAAGAGGAAAAAACCAAAGGTAGAGGAGGTCCTTCGAAGGTGCCGGGTCTTACTTTCCCCCTGTGCCTGCCCTGCTGTCATGGCAGACCGTGTCAGGGATGGCGTGTTCGTTGATCCTCATAGGGCCGTGCCCTAGCCTCATTCAGCAAGTGGGTAAGTCCCATCCTACACCGGCGGACGATGCGGCGTGCCAGGGAGCCGAGCTGTGACCCTGCGAGGAGTAGACGGGGAAGTGACCATATGTCCGTCACTGTAGATGATGTGAGTTCTCTCTTGGATTGTAGTGGTTGTCGTATGCTTGTGTCAGGATCCGCGTCCGAGGGCTGAGGGCGGCACCCGCAACATTGTAAGACCAAAGTCGACGCCTACAACACTGTTCGGGCTCTGCCATGCCTGGAAGGGCTTAACGCGCCCATCCCGTCGTATCCTGATGATACTTTTCTGCAGGCGTGTAGGGTATGGTCCTCGGTACTGCGGTTGACCCGAACGTCTTGTCTTACCTCGTGCTCGTCATCGTGAAGGAGCAGGGCGCAGTCGTCGGGCGAGGCGGAGCCAGTCCTCAGCTGTCGGGCGAGGCGGAGTCTAGCCCTCGGGGGTCGGGCAAGGCGGAACCAATCTTCCGTCGTTCGGGCAAAAAGTGTAGTAGCGTTCTTGTCTGACCGGAAGCGTCAACGTTCGATGGTTATTAGCTCCACCTCATTGGGTACTCCGGTATTAGGTCCCCGACACTTTCCTAGACTAGAGAAGACACAGGACATCAGAATATGTTGGACAGTCTCCCCGACCTGATCATAAAGAGGGCACGTAGTGGGATGAGGCAAGCCACACTTTGCAAGACGGTCGGCCATCCACCATCTGTTGTTGAGAGCAAGCCAAATGAAGAACTTGCATTTCAGGGGAGCGCAACTCTTCCAGATCCCCGCTTCCAAGGAGCAAACCTGATAGTACCAATGAAGAAAGCCTCATAGGCAGATTTGCTGCTGTAGCTGCCAGTCTTAGAGAGGCAGCAAGAGTGCTGATCAGAAATAGCAGGATCCAAGACCACATCATCCACCAGACTCCAATGGTTAAATATTCAAGTCACCTGTACAGTTAAGGCACCTTTGATATCAAATACCCATTTTCTATTGTTCAATGCCTCCTTTATCTAGTGTCAATATTAGATCGATCACATGGCTATGCTGGTCTGTTGTATCCCCAGAAAAGAATTTGCGCAGCTTAGCATATGAAAGTTCACTAAGCATTGGCACAGGTACATGGTCTGTACTATCCACACCAAGCTCGAGCACCTGGAAATAGGGTTAGTCTTCTCATCATGCATTTACTGTTCACCGACGGCTAATTGTTGCAACAAGCCATCATGTGCAGTCAAACCAGATGGCATCTCCTCATCCCAATTCGCACATGGCTTATAAGCCTGCTCTTTCTCTACTCTGTACATGGCTTATAACCCTGCTCTCAAGCCACTGCCATATGGGCCATAGATGCGGTCAAGCCAGATGCATCTCCTCATCCCAATTCGCACATGGCTTATAAGCCTGCTCATTCTCTACTCTGTACATGGCTTATAACCCTGCTCTCAAGCCACTGCCATACGGGCCATAGACCACCGAACACAATTCGCACACACCGTGTCCTTCCAGGCATGAGTGGGCATGACAATCCCTGGCTCTGAATTTTGCTTAGTCTGTAGTAGTAGCACTTGGCACTAGTTAACTACAATTATTAGGCAACTAGAAGGTAGCCTCACATGACCTGACCAGTGACCACACCTATCTCTGTTCTCTTATCGTATTCCCACTCAGTTCTCTAAGTTAGGGACAGTCATCTCGTTATTCCTGAATTTTGCATAGGCCTGTTTCTTATTAAGGGGGAGGTGTGTGATAGGGAGGCAGGCTTTAATGCTAAGGGCTTGGGGTCTCTCAACTAAAACTAGGATACAAGTATCAAAAACTCAAAAAGTCTATTGTTTCTTGTATAGCGAGAAATAAAACTTGGAGTGTTCACAAATGAGCATACAGTTTTACAGAAGATATATTTTCTATAAAGATACGATTGAATATTTCATTCAAAATATTAGATGAATGGTGTTTTTACTCGTTGAACATGAATGATATGTGCCGCAAGTTAAAGATATTTGCATGATGTAAAAAAAAGAAAACAATGATTTGTATGCTGTTAAATAATCAAATGTGTAGTAAAAGTTATATATAACTCAAATGAGATGAATCCAGATTGCATAGTTCCCCTGACCCTTATGGCATGTAACTGTGGACTATTTTTCTTGTGTGGTTGGCTGGATCAATTTTTTCTTTTGCGCTCGGCTGATATGCAACAGCAGTTCAATTGCATTTTGAGGTCAATGATAGCAGCAGCCTTTCATATAAAAAAATGAAAATAATAACCTTGCATTCATCAAGTCTTCTCTAGTAGTCACCAGACAAGCCTTGAGTTCTACAGTGCAAAGATACATATGTATTGTGGGATTCAATTCAGATAAGCTAGGGGTTCTCCAATTCGGGTTTCTGGCATTGTGTGACCAGGAAATCTCTGTCGCTAGCAAGATTTCTCATAAAGAAAGGTAAGGAATCTAAACATGTTAATTTTTGTCCTATCTATTTATTTAAATATAGGAGAAAAAGTAATAAGGACATACAAACGATTCCATATATTTTTTATATTAGAAGTATCTAATTTGAAGTAAAATGAAAGGAGTTTGAAATAAAATAACATATATAGCTTTGACAGTTTCAAAAATTAGTGCAGCTTAACTTTTCTTCCTGTATCTATTTTCATCTGGCAAATCTCCCATTTCCATAGTCCCATCAATAAGTAGACCACAGACTTTTCTAATTTGTTACTAGGTTGATCCTGACCTATTGGTCTATGCTAATCATTATGCTATTATATCGATTCTTTACTTATCTGGGCTGGTTCACATGGTTAGATGTTTCAGAGCTTTCATGCTTGAGTTGTTTGTTTTGGTTGTCAGGTTGTGGTTCAGTGTTGGTAAGGAGGAAACACTGTAAGATTCTACTATTCGATTGGTTTATTTAGTGATCAGAATGATTCTCTTGATGTATGTTCGAAGCAGTTCTCTTGTTACATGTGGAAGAGTCGGTTTAGATGTCCCTCTTGGGGATTTGACCTTTTGCTTATTTTGCTGTGCTGATTGAGCTATTTAACACAGACAAAACAAGTAATATTATGAATAACTATCCTTGTCTTTTTTGTGATTGCTTCAATAGAGTGCCTGAAAAATGTTCAATTTTTGTTTATGCCATCTGCCAGTCTTCAATCTAAATCCTTTTAGCTTTTTATTGACATATTTTTCTGGCTTCCTTTTACTGGAAATAGTGGAAAGCTTCTTATACTTTTCCATGTGGACAATGCATTTTTATTTAGCGTGTTAATGGAATTTTACTTGCATAGTTAAATATTTGGTTCATGTCGTGGAGTATATACATTTTCTGATGGCCCTGTCGTCCTGTCTGTCACTTGCTAGGTTCAAAACCAAAGATCATTGTGTTTGGCTGCTGAAAACACTGAGTCATAGATCCATTTGCTGCCCTTCATACGTACTGTGCTCTCATTGAGGCAAGGTTCTTACAGCTAGGAAAAAGTTAGCGACCAAGTATTACAAATGTGTAGTCTCTGTTTCTATGTCCACTCTGTTAGTTATCTGAAAATTGATTGCTAGGATAGTGTACTGTAAGTCAACCTTCAATTTTGTTTAATATGCCCAGCCTCTCTAATGAAGGGCGGGCCTGGTGCAAGCGGTAGAGTCTTACCGCCTGTGACCGGAAGGTCCCGGGTTCGAGTCACGGTCTCCTCGCATTGCACAGGCGAGGGTAAGGCTTGCCACTGACACCCTTCCCCAGACCCCGGGAGCTCTATGCACTGGGTACGCCCTTTTTTTTTATGCCCAGCCTCTGTAATCATATTTCTAATATATACCTTAACAATAATCTGGTACCAAAAAGAAAAGGAAGGGCTAGTTTCAAAGTTCTACTTGTTTGGCACTAAAAAATATTAGTTTGACAGCTATCTAGAATAATACTAGTTGGGATCTTAAGGACATTGGGCCTGTTTGGCTTCTTGTCAATGCTGTTCTGTGGCTGCGGCTGCTGCGTCAGGCATGGCCCAAAAGTACTGCACATCGGCTGTGCAGCAGACAGGCCCGTAGTGCACTAGATCAGTTAACTAGGTTCAAGGTTGCTGAAATTATATGAGGTATACATGTGCATGTATGAAACAGAAGCATGCTGTGTAAATGAATTTGTGCAGCATGGGCGCATGGCAGTCTGCATTTGGAGTGTCTTAGCAAATGCCATTTCCTTTTGTAAAACGTTTCTGAAAATTATTATTGATCACATATTTATATTGATTTTCAGGTACTTATGTGTGGCTCTAGTTAACTGATCATGCAGCGATGGTTCATAGTTTGGAGCGTCATCGAGGTGTGCTGGTTGCCAAGGCTTGGCAACCTGTCCTGAAGTGATTCATAATTGCTATAGTTGCGATCATCTTTTGATTATGGTAATGAATGGGTCAGCCCATATATTGTGCATATATGCATGTGAAATTTTGACATTTGTTTGACTGGGCTGTGAAATTGTGACAATTGTTTTTTTAGAAACCAGGTTGTATTTTATTCTATATTCTATATAAACAGTACATGACATTCCTTACAAAGACATCTCTGAATAAAACGAAAATTACATCCATATCCTGGTAAGGTCCTCGTCATCTTCATTATTTCAGCGACCACCTGACGAGCCACCACCGCTGGTAGAGGAACACGCTGAGCTTGAAGCTGGTCCCCATCTTGACGAAGAAGCTTTCAGAGAAGCTTTAAAGTTATGTAATGTTGCAACAATTGGCACATTAAGGTCTTTGATCTGCAACTGAAACTTTGAATGCACAGGCAATAGTTTTTTTGACAATATGCACAGGCAATAGTTGTTGGCCACTGGCCGTCACAATGGCGAGAGACGTGATCTGTCGCCTCAAGGAACGGCACACAACCTTGAGTCGTGGAATCAACACAGAAAGAGAAACCGACACCTAAGCGGACAACAAAACACAAACCTGATTTCTCAAGTTCCTCTATAGAACACCGTCGGCGGATTGATGCTTTGTTGTGGAGTCTGGGCATATATACGAAGAAAAATCTTTTGGAATTGAACGAGTTTGGAGAATTTTGAATCGATATTACACTCGTGTGTGACAACGTGAGCTCCCAGCATGTCACCTGACATGGAAATCGAGCGATTTATCCTAAAATCAAACCAAACAAATGATAAATCCACAAAAGTTAACAAAAGACACCAATTTTTGAATATCAGGTCAAGTAATTTTTTTTAATATAGTGACACTAGAGGGTGCAGTGGGTCGGCCTAGCTCACTACTGACGAGCCAATGTCCCTCGGGCCTTGTTCACCAGAGGCCACCACAAAACAAGACCTTAGGTTTGACTTAATCCAAAATACTAGTTTAATAGGTGTAAATTGTCTTCTTGCTCCTAGCATCAATTTTCAATGTAACAAATCGAGCCTAACTCTTCATACCATATAACCCTGTATGATCTACAGAAGACAATCGACGAGCCAACACCCCTTAGGTCTAGGTCCATAACAAAAGGAGGTCTTAAGCGTAACTCAAATCAGAGCCCACAACAAGACCTTGAGTCTAACTAAATTCAAAATACTAGTCTATTAGATGAGGGATACCCTACCTTATACGTATTCTAGATTTTCCGACCATATGTTCGACACCATTTGTGTTAGTGTGCATCGTGCAACAAATATGGTCTAGCTCGTTATACCCATGAACCAACACCCCTAAGGTCTAGTGCGCTGGAGCCCATAACAAACCAATGCTTTGGGCCTAATTCGAACCTAAAAAATTAGTTTGATGAGTGAGGTTTGCTCCCTGCTTAATATACGTGTGCTCGTTCACTCAATTTTTAATGTGAGACTAAACATAACAGTGACTACGTGTTGAACCTAGGACTTAAACTTGTCAAAGAAATGGAAATGAAACAATTGTTTTCTAAGTTGACATAAAATTGAAAATAGGTAGGTAGAGCGAATAACCACTTTAACCTCAGTCCTAACATGAAATAATTAAATCATAGAATTTCCGAAGTAAGGCTATGTCTGGATCCAGGGGCTAAAGTTCAGTCGTGTCACATCAGACTTTTGGATGCTAACTAGGAAGATTAAACATGAGCTAATTATAAATTAATTGCACATGAGTAGACTAATTAGCAAGACAAATCTATTAAGCCTAATTAATCCATAATTAGCAAATGTTTACTATTGCACCACATTGTCAAATCATGGACTAATAAGACTTAATAGATTCGTCTTGCAAATTAGCCTCACACTACTAGAAATATCAACTTCTATAATGGAAAACTTAATGACGATTCCGAAACTATCATAGAAGATCGCTTTTTATGACGAATATTTCCGTTTCGTCATATATCAGTGGTGACGATCCTCAAACTCTCCCTATCTATGATGAAATCAGATATCGTCATAAGAAACGTCATAGAAGAGCATAGAGTTTCATCACAGATCACTCGCGCGTCTCATCTGTGACGAGCTTCTTTAATACTCTGACGAACAGGGCTTCGTCATTGAACTAATTACACATCTATGACGAACAATATTCAGTCTGTAACGAACGGTGCTTCGTCATAAATCTCCACACGGTTCTTTCTCCATCCGACGTATACTTGTGAGACCTGTAGTTACTCATCCGTGACGCTTGCAATTTGTCATAAAAGCCTTGGCTTGATCCTTTCTCCATCCGACGTGTACCTATGGGATCCTTCTCCATCCGACCTATGGGACCCAACAACTTACGTGTTACGTGTATCTATGGGGCCTTTCTCCATCGCCATCCAACCTATGGGACCCAATGGTTTGCGTGTCACTTGTGCTTGTGTACCCTTCTCCATTCGACCTGTGGGACCCGACGACACCTTTCTCCATCTCCATCCAACCTGTGGGACCCGACGGCTTGCGTGTCATGTGTACCTGTAGAACCTTTCTCCATCTACATCCGGCTTGTGGGACCCGATGGCTTGCGTGTCACTTATGGATGCTTCTCCAGCCGACCTGTGGGACCCGATGGCTTACGTGTCACATGTACTTATGGGACCTTTCTCCATCTCCATCAGACCTATGGGACCCAACGGCTTGCGTGTAACTTGTGGACCCTTCTCTACCGTCAGGGTTAAATAAATCCAAATTCAAAAATCCCTTGAGACCTAGGAATCGAACCTAGGACCCAAAGTAAGGAATGGACCATCTTCACTATTGCTAGACGTCTGGTTGTGTTAACATGTCTTTGGAGTCCTTATAGTAGTATATATTCTCTGTGTGGATGCCCTACAGGTTGACCTATATATTTGAACTTGTGGTGCCACCAGTGAGTCCTTATAGTATTTTGAACTATATATTCGCTGTGTGGTGCCACCAATGAGTCCTTATAGTATTTTGAACTTGTGAGAACTGACGCAGCTGGTTTGGTTGTATAGATTTGAGATGAGTCTCTGCTATGTTGTGTTCAATGGTCATCAGCCAGGAGTTTACTATAACTGGCCTGACTGCTAGGAACAAGTTCATATGTTTTCTGGTGCTTCTTATAAAAAGTACAACTCCTATGAAGATGGAATTGTTGCCTTCAAGTCAAGAACCAACTCAAATCCACCCTTATGATGACTTCTATCTTCCAAACCCAACAACTGCTCCACCCTCTTTCTCCTTCAAAACCGTTGTAATGGTATTCCTCTTAATCTTTGTCAGTCTCCTATGGAAGAAGCTCTGAGCTCGTGTAATAATTGTAAGTGTGATGGTTAGCTTGATTTAGCTGAAATTGTAATGGTTACAGCTCCATTAACTACTGCTACTCTAGTTTGCATTATATATATTTATGTGGTGCTACTCTAAATTTAGATGAGGTCGTACCATAAAAATTATTAATGGTTGTTAAAGTTACACTTTGGTATGAGTTCTGGACTTCACTGATGGATCTTTGTTGGATTATTTTCCTCTTCAGTGATCTCGTTATTAAGCAAGCTCTCATCCTACTACACACGAATGAAATGGAGAAGGCCCCCAACAAGAAAGTAATGTTGCCCTCATCGAACTAGTAGATGAACTAAAGAGGAAGATAGAAAAGACTGAAAGAGAGTTTGAGGAATTCAAGAAACGACAACAGGAGGGGTACAATAGGCTCTATGAGCAGGTCATGCGCTTAGGCTCTCCTGGTAACTCTCAGTCTTCAACTCATGCGGCTTGATACAGTGAACATTTGTAGTCTATTGTGTGGACTCATATGATGGTTTGATGTGGTGATACTCTGTCAATGGTTCACTGCTGACATGAAAAATGTTAATTGTTGTTATTTGATTGCCAGGCTAAATAGTTATATAGTCAATCTATAAAGTAGTGATGATCTCGAATTACTTCTATAACAAATTGATTGTACTCCACGTGGTAGAACCAGAACATGCCTCGTGATCAAATAAAAATGTGACACATGGACGAACCAGTGCATGACACTAAAATAGCTAGGGCACGACACGTGGGCTATTAAAAATTCAACACGTGGAAGGAAGTCATCAAGCCACGTGGTCGAATAAAAAATACACAACATGGACGGACAGCACTGTGATGCGTGGTCAAATAAGAAACAACCACATGAACCAGTAAAAATACGACACATGGTCCAATAAAGAAGTGACACGTGACTCAACCGCAACACGACATGTGTGCCAATAGAAAACTGACATGTGAAACAATAGGGACTCGACACGTGGTCTAGTAAGAACCTGAAACGTGCAAGAACTAGAGATGGCCACGTTGTGCAATAAGAAGGTAACACATACCCGAACCGTCTCCAATGCAACTGGCTATAGCATGTACGTGAAAAGCATCTCCAATGGAAACACCCACCAGCGTGGCAACCCCTACCACGTATGCCAAAACAGTTTTATGACAGTCTGTTTTTTGTCATAGATCAAACCACTTCTATGACGAGTTGCTTAGATTCGTCATAGAAGTTCAAGTATGACGCGACTTTTGTGACGAACTGTTTTTCGTCATAAATTCGCCATAAAACTCAAATTACGACGAATTTGACTTTTTCAGTGACGAAAGTTGTTCGTCATGAAAGTGCAAATTCCTAGTAGCGTCAATCTATGTAATTAGTTTTGTAATTAGCCTTTGTTTAATACTCCTAATTAGTATCCAAATATTCGATATGACAGGGCTAAACTTTTGTCAAAGAAAACAAACACAACCTAAACTCTATTTGCACAAGCTTTTACAGTGGTGACCTAGGGCTTAATGACTACACCAGCCTGGGCTCTAGCGCCGGCACATGCTTGCGGTATTCGTTATATCATGCTCTGCTGCAAGTTTAAAATCATGCAGGAGCGAAGCTAAATCTTATCGGACCCGTTCACTTCGCTGAAAAAACAAGCCGAAATATTGTTCCGGCTGATTTATTATGGGAGAAAAATATTATTCCGATTAAAAAAAACAAGATAAAAAGTACGGATTATAAGATAAGCGAATAGGGCCAATATCATCAGGTCAACCAACCCGACGAATTTTGGAAATGTCCTATATAATTTTTTACTGTATATAGTGCTAATATCTAATTCCCAACGACCACATGCCAATGGTCAAACTGGCCTAGATTCACCCCTCAAATCACTAGATCTTAGGGTGTCCTCAACGGGGAGGACCAAACCGCTGAACCGGATTGAACGGATGTGTGAGCTGTGAGAGAGCGTTTTTTAAGAGACGTGCAATACTAGCTAGATTGCACTTGCTAGCGCGATCATCTTTCTCCTTCTCAACCAATAAAATTCTTTCCATGCTAGCGATTTGGCACTCGTTAGGGACGCCCTTATTAGCGCTTTAAACTTCAGGCCTGTTTGGATCATCCAAAACTAAAATTTAGTTAGACTAAATTTAGATGGACTAAAATGTAAGCTGACTAAAATTTAGTTCAAAGTGTTTGGATACATTGGGATGCATGGACTAAAAGCATATAGAGAACTAAATTAGTCTATTTTTAGGCTAGATGTTTGGATACCTCAACCTAATGTTTAGACAAGTAGACAACTAAACTTTAGTTGGGGTGATCCAAACAGCCCTTCGTCTGGGATCCATTCAAGCGCGGGTTCCGCTACTACTTCTGTAGTTGATGGTAGCTTGGCATGGTGTTTGACGGAATATGCCAACTGCAGACACTATACCCTACTAGTACTAGGGCCTTGTTTAGTTCCCTTCAAAATTCTAAGTTTTTTTACTCTCTTTCTATCACATCAATTTTTAGCCGCTTGCATGGAGTATTAAATGTAGGTAAAAAAATAACTAATTACACAGTTTAGTTGGAAATCACGAGATGAATCTTTTGAGCCTAGTTGGTCCACGATTGGACAATATTTGTCAAATAAGACGAAAATGGTACTATTTATCAGGTTGAAAAAACTTTCAATCTAAACGTGGCCTAGCTAGATGACAGGTTTGTGGAGACAATAGCTAGCACAGCTAGTCCTATCATCCCATCTGTACGTACAGGATTAGCTCCTAAAATATTGTCATCTAGAATCTATCGCATATATAGGCCGGTGCTCCATGTTCCCACTGCTTCAATTTCTAATGACGACCACAATATAAGTATTAGCTTGCCTTTGACTTAAGTGGTTATTATTATCATGGACTTCCGGCAATCACATGCATGTGATGACGTCGGAGAACTCAGATGGGGCTGATGGATCCAACCAAAGCTCACAACATCCACAAAGTGAGAAGTTAAGGAAAAGGCTGAAAGCTAGCTGATAGCTAGTTCAAAAGCAACAGTGAGAAGAAAACACTGCATCATATAGAAACAGTACTGAAAAGAGTAAAGAAAGCTAGTTCAAAAGCAACAGCAAGAAGATAGCAGCACTATTGAAAGTGCCATGATCTTAGACGACCCGTTACTGTCAAGTTGGGTTCAGCTCCAACATCTCGACCATTGTTGTTTTAAATGCCGGTAGAGGATGTAAAGCTGAAGGGAAGGAACTACACTTCATGTGGATTGCACCTAATGCGATGACCCTACCGAATTAGTTGTGCTTGTAAAAGGAGTAGGGTTAACGTGACACCCCTTAGGGTACACGGTTCCATGTTATATAGAGGTAGGAAGAGCCCCCACCGTGGCTTACATGTTTGTCAAGATTACAATAATCAGATCCACTAATCTAGGAACTAATTACGGTTTACATATGTGCCATATGGCTTACATGAAGACTTCTATCTTCTAACATCCTCCCTCAATCTAAGCCACTTCTAAGGTTGAGGTTGTCTCTAAATTTTCTTAACTTGACTACAGGAGGAGCCTTGGTAAAACCATCAGCTACTTGATCACCTGTTGAGATGAATCTCACATCTAACAACTTTTGAGCCACTCTTTCTCTGACAAAATGAAAGTCTATTTCTATGTGTTTTGTTCTTGCATGGAACACATGATTAGCTGAGAGATAGGTTGCTCCAAGATTATCACACCATAGCCGTGCTCTTGGGGGATGATGAATATCGATTTCTGTCAACAACTTTTGAATCCATAGCAATTCTGCAGTTGCATTAGCCAAAGCCTTGTATTCGGCTTCTGTGCTAGACCGAGAGACAGTAGGTTGTTTCCTAGCTGTCCAAGAGACCAAATTACTGCCAAGGAACACAACAAAGCCACCAGTGGATCTTCGGTCATTAACACAACCAGCCCAGTCAGCATCTGAGAACGCACTAACAAGCATTGATTCTGATTTCTTGATATGTAACCCAAGTTTGATGGTGCCCTGTACATACCTCAGGATACATTTCACGGCGCTCCAGTGAACTGTAGTAGGTGCATACAAAAACTGGCAGACCTTATTCACAGAGAATGAAATGTTCGGTCTAGTCAATGTTAGATATTGTAAGGCTCCAACCACACTTCGGTACCTTGTTGCATCATCAGGCCCAAGACAGTCACCATCAGTAATGCTTAGCTTCTCAGAACTAGACAGTGGTGTGTCAACCGGTTTGCATCTATTCATACCGGATCTCTTAAGGACATCATTAGCATATTTTTCTTGGCTGAGAATCATACCATTGCTTCCCTGCTTGACTTCGATGCCCAAGAAATAATGGAGGTCACCTAAGTCTTTGAGAGCAAAGTCTTTCTGTAAATCAGCAAGAAGAGCGGCGGTTGCTTCAAATGAAGAGCTAGCCACAATTATATCATCCACATAAACAAGAACAAACAATGTATGCCGGCCCTTGTTATAGTAAAAGAGTGATGCATCTGACTTTGATGGAGTAAAACCCAAGGCTTCAAGCTTACCGCACAGGCGAGCATGCCAGGCTCTTGGAGCCTGCTTAAGACCGTAGATGGCTTTATCAAGTTTGCACACATACCCAGGGTTCCTATGATCAACATAGCCAGGAGGTTGACGCATGTAGACTTCTTCTTGAAGCACACCATGGAGAAAGGCATTCTTAACATCGAGTTGTCGGAGAGACCATCCTCGAGAGACTGCAACAGACAAGATCAATCGAACAGTGGAAGCTTTAACGACGGGAATAAAGGTATCCTCATAGTCCACACCATATCTCTGTTTAAAACCTTTGGCAACTAATCGAGCCTTGTACCTCTCAATGTCACCATTATCTTTTCTCTTTATTTTATAAATCCACTTGCAATCTATAACCTTTTTGCCGCGAGGAGGTGGAACCAGGTGCCATGTACCATTTTGAATCAAGGCATGGTGCTCCTCGTTCATGGCCATAATCCAATTTTTATCCCGCAAGGCATCATTGAGAGTAGTTGGTTCTTCTAAAACAGCAGCACTGTTACACCACCGAACCGTACCATCGGAGTAGGTCTTGGGTTTGACAATGCCGCTTTGAGATCGAGTGGTAGGTCGAGGCACATTAGGTACTTCACCTGGTGATCCGGGTTGTAGCAGCGAAAACATAGTATCACCAGCAAAGTTAGCTGCCACAGCCGATCCATTCGGTAGCCGAGATCCTGATCCCCCTGGCCCGGGATTAGTTTGTGCAGCCGCACTCGATGAGGTAGGCGACGGCGGTGGATGAGGCTGCACAGAGGATCCAGATGGGCTTGCCGGTTCGGATCCAGACGACGCGTGGCTCGGCGATGATCCCGATGGTGATCCGGCCCCGCCTGCCGTGCCTGCATCCGCTGACATGATCGGATCAGCTCCGAACGCCGTGCCACCATTGTCTCCTGGCTGGTGACACATGAAATAAGGGTTGTTTAACCCGATCTGAGCACCATTTTGAGCACAATTTCCAGCCAAATTTCCTCCAGTACGTTCCCCATCCTGTAACACATCTCCAGAAGAACTTGGTAATATATTAGCAAGTAATGAAGAATCAAACACATGATCATGTGATGAGTTGCTCCCGGGAGTGAAAGTAGGATTAAGGAGAACATCAGGAAGAAGTTGAAGCTCGGCTCGGAGTTGAGCACCAGCATTTGGGTGAAGTTTAGAAAAAGGAAATACATGTTCGTCAAAGACTACATCACGCGAAACATAGACTCGACCAGTAGAGGGCTCAAGGCACTTATAACCTTTGTGATGATCACTATAACCAATGAACACACATTGCTTGGAACGGAAAGCAAGTTTTCGAGAATTATATGGTCTAAGATTCGGCCAGCAAGCGCACCCAAAAATACGAAGGAAAGAATAGTTTGGTGACTGACCATGAAGTCATTCAAAAGGTGTATCATGGTTAATGACCTTGGAAGGCAGCCGGTTTATTAAAAACACAGCTGTTGAGAAAGCCTCGTCCCAAAATTTTAGAGGCATGGATGCGTGGGCCAACAAGGTGAGTCCTACTTCAACAATATGCCTATGTTTGCTTTCGGCTGACCCATTCTGTTGATGAGCATGAGGACATGACACATGGTGAGCTATGCCTATGCATTGGAAAAAGGTACTCAGGGACTGATATTCGCCACCCCAATCAGTTTGAACACTCTTGATCTTGCAATCAAACTATCGCTCAACAAGTTGTTGGAAATCATGAAAGCGTTGAAAAACTTCAGATTTACGCTTCAGAAGGTAAATCCAAAGGTAAATCTAAGTAAACTTACTATAATCATCAATAAAACTTAAATAATATGTGTTCCGACCAACAGAATTTGGAGCAGGGCCCCATACATCCGAGAAAACAAGATCAAGAGGATTGCTAGACACGCTGGTGGACTTAGGGTATGGCAACTGATGGCTTTTACCCTGCTGGCATGCATCACAAACATGAGCTTTATTTGACTCTTGGGCAAAGGGGAGCTGGTGGCGACTGATGACACGCTGGACGACTAGAAGGGAAGCATGACCGAGACGATGATGCCATAGAGAGGTAGGAGGCTTGACAGCACCGAGCACCTCTTTGTGTGGAGTTTTTATTGGGTAAAGACCATATTCACATTTGCCCTGAAGAAGAGTATTCTTCGTTCCCTGATCCTTGACAAGAAAACGATCAGGGTGAAACTCTAGAAAGACATGATTATCACGAGTAAATCGATTTACAGAAACAAGATTTTTGTTGGCTTGAGGAACATGCAAGATGTTACGAAGGTGTAATTTAGTGGAAGGAGAACTCAAAACACTATGACCAATGTGATTGATTTTCATACCTGATCCACTAGCAGTGTGAACTTGATCTCCACCATGATATTGATCACGCACGGTGAGCTTCTCTAGATCATTGGTGATGTGATCAGTGGCACCGGTATCCATATACCAATTGGTGTCCACTCCATAGCCAGTTGTTGCAGTTGAGGCGGACCTTTGCTGTTGTGCACCCCCTGAATAAGAGGAGTCATACCTCTTGTAGCATATGCCGGCATGATGACCCTCCTTGCCGCAGATTTGGCAAATGACACCGGCTTGAAAAGACGATGCACGACCGCCGCCATTGTTGCCGTGACCAGAACCAGTGTTCTGGCCACCGCCACCACGACCACCTCAGATCGCCCACTTCCACCGTGGCCCTTGGATGATTGACCGCCACCACGGCCACCCTTGTGCGCCGCGTTCACGGAGGGCTGATGCCCACCATTGCGAATGGCGATGCGTTTCTCGTGGCTGAGAAGCTGCACAAGCAACTTAGAGACGCCGATTGGCTCCACCCGTGCTGCCACCGCCGAAACGACCGGATCAAAGTCCAGATCGCGACCAGTGAGAATGTAGGAGACGAGTTCTTCGTCCTCCAGCTTGCGTCCCGCGGCTGCCATGTCATCTGCCAAGGCTTTCATTTTGGCAAAGTATTCAGAAACTATGGATGTACCTTTGGAGGTCGTGGCCAAGGCCATCCTGGTGCTGATGATCTTTGCGCGCGACTGGGATGCAAACAGCCCTTCAATGGCTGTCCATGCACTCGCCGCAGTGACGTAGGTGTTCACATGCCCTATAATCTCCTTGGACATGTTCGACAGCAGATAATTGAGGACGGTTTGATCCTTAGCCACCCATGACGCGTAGTTAGGGTTTGGCTCAGGATCCTTCTTGGAACCATCTGCCTTCGATCCATCAGGGGTGATAAACGGCGACGGCGGCACAGCAGTTGGTTCGATGAACGAACCCATCTGGGCGCCCCGCACCGCTGACAAGACCTGGGCTTTCCAGGACTGAAAGTTTGTGCGGTTGAGTTTTTCATTTGTGGGAAGAAAGGTGAACGGAAACATGGCGGCGGCGGCGGAGGAAGATGAGAGCGCCATGAGAATTTCCGTGGGGATTGTGGCTCCTTGATACCATGTAAAAGGAGTAGGGTTAACGTGACACCCCTTAGGGTACACGGTTCCGTGTTATATAGAGGTGGGAAGAGCCCCCCACCGTGGCTTACATGTTTGTCAAGATTACAATAATCAGATCCACTAATCTAGGAACTAATTACAGTTTACATATGTGCCATACGACTTACATGAAGACTTCTATCTTCTAACAGTGCTGATACTTATTGACTAGTTTGATGTCTCAAATGCCTAGTGTAAAGCCACGACATGCTTTGCATGATAAACAGGGACATAGAAACCAACGTTGGAATTTGTCGACGTGTTCGAGCATCGTGTGGTGACGTGAGAGCTTCTCTCTTTTGCTTTGCTTCATTCGTAATAGAGAAACAAGGGCGTTCATGTAGCCCTGCAAAATTTGACGTGCCATTGCAGAATGGAATTGAAACAAATTTAACAGGGCAAGCATATACGGTGTATAAACGAAACAGAGTCAGTACTGAAGAACTTGTATCGTTTCAAAAATTAGTGTCAAACATTTGTCAAACTAATTGTGACCTAAAAGGTGTATCTTACCTCCAGAAAACAATCGCTGTTCTGAAGTCTTGCCGTGGAACTTTGGTGCCCTGGACTAATAATATTATTGTTCTAGTTGGCAAAGAAAATTATTATCTGTCACATTCGTAGCGGACAGCGTATGCTTTTATGTTGTTTTTATTTAAAGCACAAAATGGCAAAATAGTGATTATTGTATTCTGGTCTGACCACAAATCTTTTCCCTTTAGCATGAAGTGATGGAGAACGGAGATATTTTGATTCTCAAAGGTAGCTTAATTTCTTTTGTTCGATCGAATTAAATGGCTAGCAACAATTATCATACGACAGAGAAGATAGAAAAACCAATCCCCACGTGTAGCACTTTGCACTGCTGTACAATCAAATTTTGGAGAATCCCTCATGCAATGTGTATATAGTAGAGAGCTTTGCTGTGGTACCCCAAATGACTACGAGCCGTTCATTTAGATCTTGTTTGGATGTACATATATTCATCTCAATCCACATGTGTTGAAGTGGAGTTAAACTAAATTCTATTCCAATCCACTCCAACACAGTGGATTGAAGGGGATATACATACATCTAAACAAGACCTTAATGGGATCGTATGGTTAGGATGATCTTCCTAGGAGGTAATATGTGAAATATTAATTCATTAATTTGGTAAAACATGATAACTAAGAAAAGTTTAGATATAAAAATCTTTTTTTCTAGATTTATTTGATATGGTAAATCCTTTTATTTTGCAACTTTGATCATGGCATGATTTGATTAGTATATACTACCATATAACATCTAATAACATAATTTGATTATTTGATTACTTGATAGCTATACACGTTGTAGCGTGTTTCGGTCCCAATGTTCACATGCAACATGTTTTAATTTAGAAGATCCTCTTAATTATATAATATAGTTTTAATCGTGTTAGCATAACGCATACCCCTTTGACTACATAACGTGTTAATATATGTCTAACATATTTTAGAATGCCAAAATTATTTAAGACTCAATTAACATGTTTAGCTACCAATTTTTTTTCTGCAGGTAACGAGATTTTTAATTAATTATTAGGTAACATGAGTGGTGTGGGCACGCCTAGCTGGCTACCTTGTATTTATAAAAGGGAAGGTCTAATAAATGTTTTAATTAATTAGGGACCACTTTTTTTAATCACGGAGGCTAGTGTACCCCTACTTCCGTGTTTGTCCTAGTGATTACTGGATTTTAGACATTTCTCTCTCATTTATTAGGTTATTTATTTATTTGTTTAATTTAGAAAATCTAATAAATCAATGGCTCAAATTGCTTGGAACTATTACCTCCTAGCAGGTAATGGGGTACCGTAGCATTGCCCTATTGCAAAACATTATGTAAAATTGAGTACATATGAGAGGTGGCCCATGAAAACGCATTCCCCTACCTAGGCCCTGGCCTCGTCACTTTGCACCACCCCATGGCGACCGAGCTTAGATCAAACATTGTCACCCTTTCTCGCTTCCAGGGCTGCTGGAAACCCTTCCCATGCATCTTGATCTCTTGGCTCCCATAGTTGTTACAAGCAAAGCCCTCACCCCTTCTTAGATCTCGACTCCAAACCCATTTAGGTAGCATCATGACGCTACGCGTCTTCACTTTTCAGTGCCCTCGCCTTTTGGTCCGTCATTGTGGGACTGCTATAGTTCTCCACTGCTATGGTGGACCCATCATTGCAGCCCTCCTCCCCTCCTTCTTCTAAACTTTGTGCTTTTCTTTTTTGACAATGGAAGACTTTATTAAACACTTCAATGGCAATACATCGAGTTGATATATTGTCTTGGAGGGCACTTCCAGCCTTTGCCTAACAAGAGGCATACAACCAACTAAACAAAATAGGAGCATGTCTTGCTTCCTTGCGAGTTGTGCTTAACTAATATAAGCTAATTAGGTGGAGAATCCCCCCTTTGACCTATAAAAAAACTAATATAGGCTAAGTTTGTGCTAGAGAGAAATCTTCCAAACATGTTCACTTTGACCTTACTTCCCTTCTCACCTACTAGGTGGCATCCCTCCCGTTGCAGCGCTACACAAGAAAAATATTGCCTCAGATATGCACTCGCAATAGTTGCAATCAACTAGTCGGACACCCATCTTGTTGCAGAGCATGGGGGACATTCACTTCTGACTGAGCTACCCTCTACTGAGCCCCTGCTAGTCTTACCTTTCCATGGTGGAATTGAAAATATATAGGGGCATGGATGAGAAAGAGGGGGAAGTGTAGACATGGAATCCATGTGCCGGCCTATCTAGGTAGCCAAACCATCAAGTTCTCGATTCATGAAACCCATCAGTGCTTCTTGGCATGCAAAGCAGTCCCCTCACCCCTTCTACCCTTACAGCCTTGCCTAAACATCGTTAGCTACCCTCCTCTCAAGTACGTTGGGATGGTGCAACCAGACGATCTGTCGGAGCATTCCAGGGAGACGCATGATATGGCATCCACCTACTATGACATAGACGGGGCGGGACCAGCTGTCTAGCCACACTTTGGTGTCTTGGCTACACAGAGACCGACCAAAGGTGGACTTGACATTGTTAAAGATAAATTCTACTCCAATTTTGATGTGCTACCTGGGAACAAAGTGCTGACCAAAAGCACTTCCAAGTAGGACTTCATCATCACCCTCAGGCACCATCAATACAACAATGGACTTTACCTACTATGACCTCCACATCCGACAATTATAGGAGTTGACAAAGGGGTACTATGGATGACCTCAACCATCGCGTTCACCTCTGCCTTGAAGGAATTCCTCTTCTCAATTGTAAAAACTACAACAATAAGCAGATGGTTACCCAGTCATGTGACCTGGACTATGTCGATGAACAATCCATATAGAAGGACACAAGGGCCCTCAATCTCAATGTATGAACCATGAATCCTTCACACATCTCTAAGGTACCTTAACTTACCTTAACAGGAAAGTTTGTGGTCATCTATGATGGGTTGCCCCCGCTATGGGTCGACGTGGTTTGTACTTCAGGGCCATCTTGCATGTTGACATCTTGCTCTGATTGTGTGGACATGTGGAGTTGTGCGTGCCAAGTCAATCCTCATGGAACATCTGGGGATCATCCTCTCCAAGGGCCTACTGTCAGATCTTGTTGAAAGGTCCTTGTTTAGTTTTAGTAATTAAGTGACAACCTTGGTGGACTAATATGTGTTTATGTAAGATACATAGGTGATTAGTCTATTGTTATACTAGTGTGAGGAACACATGCCATGAAGGTGGACATGGCTTGGATATGTTGCAATGCTCACACATGTAATGAAGGAGCTCATTGCATATGAGACATGATATGGAGTCATGTGACTAGGTGGAGAAGATCAAGATGAGGCTTGGCTTCATGGATGGGTTGCAAGCATGAAGGGCAAGTCGGAGGCTTTGGAGCGATAAACCGTGTGGCGGGGAAGCTTGAGCAAGACTTGGTGCCGATGGACCGAAGCAATAGTGATGAGCAAGTGAGGTCAAGATCGATGAACCAAAGGTTACATGATGATATGATGTGGATCATATCATTCAAAGAAGACCAAGCCAAGTTTGACTCATGATGATGATCAAAAGGCTTGATCGATTGGTGCTTGTGTGGCATCAACATTGGAAGAGATGAAATGGAATGCACAAGGCAAAGGTATATTTGTAGGGCATTTCATTTCACCGGTCTAAGTTGAGTAGAGAAGTGCTTGACCGGGTTTAGGATAGATAACCGTACTATAAAGAGGGAAAATCTTTAATTGCATCGGTTATCTAGTGCCACTAAGTGTGAGTTTCATTTGCATATGCATTGTTGTCGGTGTTTTCACACCTGATGAGTGAATTTATATGTGTGTCACACTGCTATAGGAAGACGATGGTAGCATCCAAAGACCTAAGGAATTATACTGGTTTAGGCCAGAGCCCTATGTCCAGTCTCAGAGAAGATCGAGTGTGTGTTCCTTGGTTGAATGCCATGAAGTTCTTACAATGGGGTGTGTAAGAAGAGAGAAAGAGGTAGGAGAAGCTTGGTGGAGGACTGCCCAATGAAGTCTCGAGAGTCTATCCCCATGGAAGGGTGCCCTGGCTACCCTTATATAGAGTCTAGGGCCAGGTTACATACAGAGAGAAAGGTTCTCCTGACCAAGTGGTCATGAGCATGAGGAGGGCAAACTAGTAAACTTGGCTTGTGTTGACGGTCCTTAATGATCAAATCCGACCACCAATTAAGACATAAAAAGGAGAAATTAAGAAACTTAAACACATGCATTTACTATTGAAAAGTTCCATATGTATTTGGAGATTATTATTTTGCTGGCCACAAGTACAAATACATGGGAGAATATACTAAAAGGCGCTTTCCATTGTTGATTTGCGCAAAGGAATAAATAGAAACGCCCATAAACTTGACTCAACCGGGGCAAAGCACCACCAAGGAGTGATCCATGTCCAGCTGATAGCCCGCCACATGAAGGCGGTGGTGAGGTGGCTTTGTTAGGGGGTGGCCGACCCCTAGGGGCAAGCGACCCCCTGCCGGCTCCTCTTGTTCACCCCTTCGATAGGCGATAGCATGTGGACATGCAAGGGCGATGGAAGCCAGGGACACGCCAAGAATAGCTACTGCACCGCCTCTACTCCTTGTATAAATAGAGGAGAACCCCCCTCTACACCACAAGACAATAGAACATAAGAGAGTCACAATGTGATAAGAAGAGAAGAGCTCCATTCATATCTTAGTTCTCTAGCTTGTTCTAGTGTAGGGAGTGAGTAAGAGTGGAGAAGTACCAGAGTTGTCACTACCTCCACTTGTGTACTTGGGGCCCCTTGTACACTTAGCGGAAGGAATGCCAGGAATCATCATCTCCTCTCCATTTGTACCTCTATGATCCAAATACTACATGAAGTATAAGGTTCATGTTTATCTTTTGTGGCGAGTTCTACTTTAAGTTAGTCTTGTTCATTATTTACTTGCGGGTTCATCGTTCATCCTTGTGACGAATACTCTAGTAAAGGGCCCTAATAAAGACGGATAACCCTGATCGATGCTAGAGTAGTAGTCGATAGTGTAGATGTGGTGTCTAGTCTAGAGGCTACCTTCATTTTCCTCATACTCTATGGTTGAGGGGTAGGCGGTAGGTGGTGATAGCCCTATCCATCCCTTGAAGTCCCCCACATCTGGGTACGGTGTAGAGCCATAGGCCGGCAATGCTTGGCAGACCAAGTGTTATCCGGTGCCCGAAGCAAGTCTATAGTGGCAAAGGTATCTTAGCTTAGGATCTCTATCCCTAGAGAACCTCACTACCTGGGCTATCATTCTTCTTGTTATCATTAGGTGAACTAGCTTAAGAGACTCTTACACCTTCGTTCCTCATGAAAATACAATACCCTGAATACTTCTGGGTGAAATGCTACAACAGTAATTCCGTGCGCTTGCGGATTATTTCTGTATGCGTTAAGAAATACCGACAAGCATTTCTGGCGCTGTTGCTGAGGAACGGTTGTCGTAATTATCTCCGAACCTAGCTCACCTGTGTATCCTTGTGTTTTATCTTCCTTTTCAATTTTTTTGTTATTCCTTCTATTCTTTTTCACCATGAAGCCCTTCGATTAAAAAAAATATAAATCTTTCTGCTCCTTAGGATAAGTTCTTAGAGGTACCACAATAGAAGCCAATCACGGCTCCTAGCTATAAACTCTGTCCTAGCTTTGGTGGTCAAGGTTATGACCATAAACTAAGCACTACCGGGAGATACCCCGGATTATCATAAAAAAACAAACACAACCTTTTCTTATCAATAACAACAATATCATGTTTTTAAGTTAGTATGCACCTTCGGGTATTCTTGTTGCTAACCATTTCAGGTTAAGATCAAGAAGAACAGGGGACATACGATGCTTGAAATCATGGGAGCTGCATTGATTACATACCTTGATAACCTTTGGTGATGTGACACACTCAAAAGGAGACCCCCAACACTACATACTTGACTTTCACAAAAGTCCAAGTGTGGGGGAGAATGGTGAGACTCTCACCAAAAGGCCATCTTGGTTAAAAATAAAAAAATGATGTTAGCCCTGCCTGTAATAGCACCATCCAATTTATAAGAGCACAAGTATAATGGTAGCCCACAAGCGGTCGCACTGTCATACTTGAGCCCATATAAACCCGATAGTTTGTCACGTACCATGAAGGGTCTTGATTAAACCAACATATAACCAAGATCGTACAAGATTCAACATACATGTCACATGTTACATAAAGTTAACAAATACAGTTTCATACATCAGAGTATGATTAAAAGTTATTACAAAACAAGTTTAGGTAAAATAGTAGCGAAAGCAATTAAAGTTTAAAACCAACATCTCCATCGTTGTTCAAATACTGTGCCAACTCATGATCACAATCCCACAAAAGCATTAGAGAAGGATTAACAAGAGATGCCTTGCCCAGGGCCCTACTCCTCGTCTACGGTGAGACAGAAGCAGTTCTTACAGTAGCCAGTATACATCGTATTATCTGCAACAATGGGAAATAAACCCTGAGTACAAGAAGGTACTCAGCTAGACTTACCCATCATAAACCAAAATAAAGTGACTCCAAGGATCATGCAAGGCTTTATAAGTGGAGCTAGCTTGACAACATTTTGCATAAAAAGCCACTAATTCAACTATACCTTTTATAATTTGGTCATCAAGTTAATTATAGCTATTCATCTCTAGATTAGCAACTAATCTGTGCCAAACATTAGGTATATCATTTAGTAGCATAACAATAATAACCATAGCTGGTGTAGTAATTCCATGTTCATCATAGCCATCATTCCATAATACACTTACTACGATGTTGGGACTAACCAAGTTTCTCACTGTCCAGGAGAGACGGTGATTCGAATTGATTTCAACCAGTTGGGAATTTATTCCTAACACAAACCGAGATAGAACAGATCAACGGTCAACTTAGGTCACCTTTGGTACAACTCAGGTCCACATTTTGCGGGTTCGATCAGCGTCGCACAATTAGGGACAACCAGCTGCCAGAACGATAAGGACTACCCTGCCCTTGGGCTCATGTCTGCCTCACCGCACATCCTTACTACCATCTAGAGTGCACACTCTTATAGAATGGTGCCCGGCCTAAGTTCAGCTTCTCGGCTTCATGGTCGGAATGAGTTATCCGGCCAGCTAAGTGAGAGGCATGCATTCAATCTTGACAGAAGCGCCAACAATGGTACGGTCCTTAATCGGCATAGACGGAATCACATGAGTCAACTTACGCATAGATTTCGTCCGACCTCCAGTTACATTATTCTATGGTTCTTTTCTATGATAGCAAATTGTCGGTGTTTCGTACAAGCACCGATAAGTAAATTTATAGTAATGCGCGTTAGGCTCGGATGGTGCGCTAAAGGACACAAGATTTATACTAGTTCGGGCTGAATATCCCTACGTCCAGTTTGTTGCTGCTCGTGTTATTAGCACCATGAATGGTTCGTAGTAGGGGATACAAATGATCGAGAGAGGGACAGGTCCCAAGTCTCTGATGGAAGGGTCGAAAGGAGGCCAAGAGCTTGATAGCAGCTTGACTGTGTGTGTGTGTCTTGTGTCATTTTTCTCCCTTTGTTGAAGGAAGCACATCCCCTTTTATAGATGAAGGGGACGGCTTTACAAGGGTGAGGACTTAGGATACGTACTCCACCTAGCCTTGTGGCTCACGTCTACCTAGCTTGGTTACCCATTCTGATGGGTGTGAAAGGATGATAAGTGCCTACAATACTGTCGATGCCCCTGTAGAATATCAGGATGTTTGTAGAATACTGCCCTGCGTAGGGTATGGGCTGCAGTACAGTGGTTTTGACTTATGAACCTTGCCCAGCCTTGCTCCGAATGCCTTCTGGCTCCTATGAGTCTCTGTTGGAGGGACGCGGGGTCGGGGTCTGGAGTAGCGCTGTGGGCAAGGTCCTTTGATTTGGTGGACCCGAGGGGTCAGGAAGCGAGCGTCGCTCCCTTGGGTCCATAACATGGTGACGGCATGTCCATCCTTCGTGGAGATCACAAATCCTTTTCTAGAGTGTAGTGGTTGTCGTATATCTTTGTCGGGTTCCGTGTCCCAGAGCTGAAGGCGGCGCCTACAACTCTATAGGGCGAGGAGCACGCGCCTACAATACCTTTTGGGCTCTGTGGCGCCTAGAAGGGTCTAAAGCACCCGTCTAGTCATTCCCTGGCAGTACCTTTCCTACCAGGGCACAGGGTATGGTCCTTGAAGCCGTGGTTGACCCGAACGTCTTGTCTTGCTCTGTACCCATCATCATGAGGGAACGAAGGAGAAGTTATCAGGTAAGATGAAACCAGTCTTTGGACATCGAACAGGGCGAGGTTCGTCCTCGGTCGTTGGGCGAGATAGAGTCTAGTCCTTATCCCTTGGGCATGACTAAGCCCACCCCCTAGGGGTCGGGTGAGGCGGAGTCTATCCCTCAACCCTCGAGTGAGGTGGAGCTGTCCCGAAGGCGTTGGGTGAGGCGGAGACTAGCCTTTAGCCCTTAGGCGAGGCAGAGCTGTCCCGAAGGCGTCGAGTGGAATGGAGGCCAGCCCTTAGCCCTCGGGCGAGGCGAGGCTGGCCCAAAGATGTTGGGTGAGGTGGAGACTAGCCCTTTGCCCTCGGGCGAGGCGGGGCTGGCCCAAAGGCGTCGGGCGAGATGGAACCAAACTTCCGTCATTCGGGCAAGGAACGTAGTGGCGCCCGTGTTCATCCAAAAGTTTTTAACACTCGATGGTTATTGGTTCCACCTCCTAGGGTAACCCAGTATTAGGTCCCCGACAGTAGCCCCCGAGCCTCTAGGTGATTCGGATAGAACCGCCTGGAGGGTGTTTTTGATTTTGTCGGAGTTACTTTGCCAGAGGGTGTGCGCGAGCGCACCCGATGGGTGTAGCCCTCGAGCCCCCGGGTGATTCGAGTAGGGTCGCCCAGGGGGTTGTATCGGACCCTTCGTGGGTAAGGCTGAAGGACTTAGTTTTTCATCAACTGGATATTTTTTCGAGGGGGTCGTGGTATCCTGTTCGTGGGGATCTCATTCAGGGATGACCTAACTGGGGCTTGACCGTGGACCAAGATCCCGATAATACTTGCGCCCTTGATTTTGGATCATTCACGGACCCATCCTCAGTTGGGTCAGCCGCTGAGCTTCTGGGCCCTAGGTGGGCCAAAGAGAAAAAAGTCTTCGTGACCTGCATTTCCCAGGTGGGTAGAGAGTCCGGATTTGCCTGGGGAAGGCAAACTATCCACCGTGACTCTTGGTGGGAGAGGATAGGGACTGCGGGTGCATGTCCTACGATGTGACGCGGCAGTGCGCATGGCAGGCCCAGAGATCGAGGCGAACGGTTGCCCTTCTCACGTCCGTCGCCCCTACAAAACCATGAGGTTCACCCCCAAGGTTCCGTATTTTGCTCCCTTGCCTTTGCATCTAAAACATCCGCCACCAATCGCCCTAGCCTGCTGTGCCTGCACCACCACCATCGACCAGCTTGCATCCATGTTGCAGCCACTATCAAGCTTGCGCCTGCCTTGTAACCGCCGTCGAGCTCGCGCCCACCTTTCTCCCCAATTGCTTTAATGGATTTGTGGGGCAGATCAAGCATCACCTCTCAACATTTGGAGGGCCTCGTCCACCGTGGCCTTCTCCGTCCACTATCTGCTGTCCAGGAGTGGCTGCTACCTAGTGACAAGGGTGAGCCGGTGCTGCCCGAAGGGTATGTCGTGTCTTTTGCCATCTTCCATGAGCGGGGATTTGCGGTACCCACGCATATATTTCTTTAGGGGCTGCTGGATTATTACAAGGTGGAGCTGTAGCATCTAACTCCCAATGGGGTTCAACATATGGTGGCGTTTGTTGCCCTATGCGAGGGTTTCCTAGGGATCGATCCTCATTTTGATCTATGGCGGTATTTCTTTACCGTTAGTTTGTCGAAGAGGCGGATCGGGGGGAAGGAGGTGAATGTGCTGATGGGATGTGCCAGCGTTTATCTACGCCATACCCGATCGAGGGGTTACCTGTTCATGCGTCTGGCGACCTCTAACAAGGGATGGCACTCACAGTGGTTTTATGTCAGGGATGATGTGAGTGCCACCTTGCCGAGGTACACCGGGTGCCTTATTGAAGAGGCTCCGGAGTCGTGGACTTGGGGCATCCAGTTCAAAGACAAGAAGCACCTTTTCGACCTTCTTTCCGCCCTCCAAGTCCTAAAGGAACGGGGTGTAAAGGGGGTAGGGATTATCGGCGCCTATCATGCGAGGAGGGTGGCGCCGCTGATGGCACGCGCGCTTCCCCTGCATCGGATGATGCCCGGGATGTCGTCGGAGGGGACGGTGCTTGTAGATGAGGCACTCCCTTTCTCGGAAGTGGCGCACCGCATTAAGGAGGCGACAGAGCCGACAAAGGATTCTGCTGGCGGCGTCCTCGACATTGTGTATCCGGTGCCTAGACATCCCCCAATGCGGCCAGAACCTAGGTTCTTTGAATTCGTAAGCCTTCTTCTCCCATGCTCTTTCTTTTTCCTGGATCTCCATTTTTTTTGATACTCACTTTTGCGATGTTGGGACCAGTTTGGGGGGCTAGTCTTCAAAGATAGTCTGGTTCCGCTACCAAAGAACAAGGCCCTAATGGCGGCGAATCGCCTCGCGGCCAAGTGGGACAAGAATGCAAGGGAGTAGATGAAGAAGAAAAGACGACTGAAGCAGGAAGCATGGGATCGGGGAGAGGACGTGAGCAGTGATGATGATGACGACGTTGATGACGATGACGATGAGGTAGCTGTCGACATGGATTGGGGTGTTCTGGAGGACAAGGACACGCTGACAAGTGCCCACCCATCTGTACAGGGACCCTTCCCATTCCATGTGGAGGGAAGTGAGTCGGTGGAGGCCAGAGAGTCCACCACTTCGCACGGCGTGCTGGCCAAGGATCGGTGGATGGGGGAAGGTAGGCCTACCGCCACCGACCCCGAGGTGATGGTGGAGGGAAGTGGCTCTAGTGCCACGCCCCATGAGATGGTGGAGGGGAGCAGCTCTGGTGCCATGCCCCATGAGGTAAGGGAGATGAGTCCCCCTGTCGCAGAGCAGGGGGCAGGCTCGAAACAGTCCTGCCTAGATGAGTTGGGGCAGGGATCTAGGGATCCATCCCCAAAACGCTTTCACCGGCCGAAGGCGTCAGCGTAAGCCACTGGTTCCCCTATTTTCATCCATTTCCCTTTCTATTTTGATCTAATGGCTTTTACCTTTGTGTAGGTTCTTGCGGACGGGCCACTCCTTGGGGCTGGCGCCCAAGAAGAGCCTCACCATTCAGGTGGGACGGATGGCACTGCTCGGCGTCACCCCTATTTCGACTAGGAGTGGTGCCGATGTTGGAGCCATGTTGGCCGATCTGACGGCACCTGTGGTGGCTCCCGTGCCCTTGGTGGTTGCTGAGCAGGCGACATCTTCCATGGCGGGAGTGGTACAGCCAGCCGAGGGTCTAGTATCGCCGATGGAGGTGGTGCCTAAGGGCACAGTGTAGTCTGTGCCGCCAGAGACCCAGGTGGAAGTGGCCGCAACCGTACCAAGCCTGGCGGGGCTGGATGTTGCCATGATGGCGTCCGAGGGGGTGGCGCAATCGATGCCATCGGCGGCCCAGGCCATGGCGGACGAGGCGGGCCGGATGGAGGCGGACATGGCCGGAGGGTCGTCGGGCATGGCGGTGGTGCTGCATAGGATCAGGAGTGAGCCACCCCCAGCCCCTTTGTCGGGAGGCAGCTGCTCCCCTGTGTGGTGGGAGCAGCCGCTCCAGTGGATGGCCGCCCAGGATCCGACATCGGCTCTTTTCTCGCTCGACAATCATGCTGAGAGCATGGAGTAGGAGGGTCTTGACATCAGGATCTTGACCATGCTAGATGCCCTGGACTAGGCCAGAGGAGCTCTACGTGAGATCGTTATTCCTACTACCTAGGTATTCGCTTGGTTTTCTTCTTTCTTCACATGTTTTTGTGTTTTCATATTTCTGATAGTGGTCTTCTTCTTCTTCAGATTCTCATTGCTCGTAGTCGGAATAAATCCCAATTCCTCTGTGAGCAGAAGGCAGAGTGGGATCGCCTTTCCAAGGAGGCCTAGCTGCGAGCAGATTTGGCCACGTAGCTTGTTGCCGCCCTAGAGCGGGAGGCCAAGATGCGTCGGGACGCGGAGGAGATCCATGGGATGTTCACGGACCTATCAGTGAGGGTGAAGCTGGAAGAGGAAGAGGCCACTAGGATTCTAAAGGAGCGGGACGAGCTGCTCGAGAAGGATGCCCAGGCCAGTAAGCGGGCTGTCGAGGTCCTGAAGGAGCTGGAGATGGAGCGAGATCTCAGGCGAAAGGCTAAGAGTAGGGCCACAGCCCTTCAACAGAAGGCGGACAAGGACGTTGAGGTGGTCCGCTCCCTCTGGGCAGATCTTGGTGACGCAGTGAGCCAAAGGTTGAGCGCCAAGAACATTTCTATCAAGCTAGAAAAGGAGCTTCCCATGTGCGAAGGACCCTTCAGACTGAGAGCGACGAGCATGATCTTCTGCAAGCTATGGTCGAGATGGTCCTTGATGCCCTGAAGGTGGTAGAGCCAGTGGAGACCAGCCTACTCACGGCTCATGCCGCAGGTATCACGGCGCGGGTGGGCCAACTTGAGGAAGATGCCTTTCGTGCCGGGATCACCCAAGCCTTTGCTGTCACCCATTCTCATTATGATTGGGAGATCAATTTGAAGGTGACGAGCCAAGGCTTCGCGCCTATTTATGAAGATCCTGAGCTGGACGAGATGGAGAAGGCAGTGACACCTCTTGCGCGGGACCTAGCGGACAGATTGAAAGAAGCGGTTCTCCCTTCGTGGAAGTAGTTAGTCGAATGAACAAGATTTATATGTAATATGTGAACAAGTGTCGGTACTTTTGAGTCTGGAAGCAATTTCATGATTTTGCTTCATAATTTCGTTTTGTTAGATTTCACATTCTTCCATAGCCGTTTGGTCGTTTGGTTTTTGCGGTCTTACCAATCTGTTCCTCCGAATCTTGCCGCTGGTCTTGATGCGAGGAGGGAATCTGATGTAATGATTGTTTCAAAAAGAGGAAGGGAGGTAGCCGTACCTTAACCAGCCCCCAAGTAAGGTCCGACCCCTTGCACTTGCTGGGGTCGGGTGTTACTAGAGACCAGAACATTCAGATGGAATCCCATTCCGTGGTTTTTGTGACAGGGTCGGCGAAGTCCTTGGATGGCGTTGCACTATTCCCCGCTCTGCCTTCCAACAGAATTCCCCAAATGGGGACTCTATGGGCTCGGCAAGGGGGGGCCTTAGAACCTATGTCCCTGTATCGAGCGGCTCAAGCCCTCGGGCCTTGTTAGGGTCTGATAGGGGTTGGGCGTAATTCACGTGTTACCCCATCCTCGATTTTCGCAATCGGAGGGGCTGAGTAAGCAACACTTGCCTCGACGGCTCGAGTATCGCGCTCAATAAGCTCGCTAATGGGTACGTTCATGTGGAATCCGGGTCCATCATTTGCTGATGGGGTCAGCATAGCCTTCTGGTGGCACTCCACAACTTCTTAACCCGCTTCCCGGCAGATGCCCAAGCCGTTCGATAGGCTCAGGCGGCCCGATGGCCTCTCCTTGATGGAGATTCTATGGGTTTAGCTCGGGGTTAGAATCGAACGAGGAAAGGTTGAAACGTCCCTGTCCGCTTCTGAGTGGGGTCGGGTAGGGCTGCTGGGGCTTGTCTCAGTTATTTCTCCCTGGCTCTATTTGGCACGAGGCGGCCTCGAGCCCTTCGTGGGCTGGCCTTCGAACCTCGGCCTGCTGCCACCTATATCGAATGAGGCGACAGCCATTTCGTGATGCGACACGAAGCATTGGGATGCAACGTTTTGCATATGTAATGTTTGAATGTATAATTTTAATCAAAATAAAGGAGGGATCGGACTAAGAGGGTGTTTATACAAACATGCGCCCTCGGCCTTCCCTCGAGCGATGTCCGTATCCCTACTGTTGCTGGGGTCAGAAGCTCGGCAAATAATTCAATACTCAAAGTAAATAAACAAGGGTGCTTATCTTACGGCTGGTCGTTCGTTGTTCGTTGCTTTGCCTGGGCTGACCAATCAACCGAGGGGGCCCGTTGGGCCTCTCTCTGGATGGAGGTTCCATTGTTGGATCGTCCTTGGTCCTGCCTAGGGAAGCAGAGAGTCGCCTGTAGGTGAGTGTGCCCCGACTCTTGCATCCGGGGCACATTAGTGGTGGGCCATGCCTGGGTGATGTTCTGGCTTACCAGGCGGCGTCCCGTCGATCAGAGCGCGTCCCGTCATTTCCGGCGCGTCACCTCAAATTCCTATCGGCATTGATTTCGCATTTGTATTGAATAGGAGAAGGCAGAGATCTTTTCGGCCGAACCTTTCACCTTTCCTCAGCTGCTGAGCCCCTTCTTTAAATAGGGAGGGGGAAAGAGTTTTCGTCCCACCTCCTTGCCAACCTCTGAGCCGCTACCCCTTTTCCTCGTTCCTTTCCACCGAATGCCTCGGTTCCTAAGTAAGAGAGGGTGATGCCAGGGGGAGAGAAAACTCATAGATCCGCTCATGAATCTTGAGCGTGATGTCAAGCCAGAGGTCATCCAACGTAGATGAGATGGTGCGAGCCGCCCTTGTTGAGGAGTCATTGATGCCGAAGGAGTGCTAGAGGGCGCCATACGTCATCGACTTTGCCGTCGTTCGCTATGTCCCTCCTTTGGCGGGAGGCATTTCCTGCCCTGACGCCGTTGTTAGGGTTGCGGCTGACGACGATGGCGTAGTCCCTGGATGCCCCGGCAGAGGCGTCGCTGTCGGGGTTGTGGCTGACGATGATGTCGTAGTCCCTAGATGCCCCGGTGGAGGCGTCACTGTCGGGGTTGCAGCTGACGACGATGTCGTAGTCCCTGGATGCTTTGGCGGAGGCGCTGCATTTGCCTGCGTGGAGTTCGACACTATAGGTGACGGCGCCCTCAAGGACCCCACGAAGTGGTAGGACGCCGCCGATGGAGAGCATGGTGCGGCGGCCGCAGTAGACGCACTGGCCCATGCACATGCCCCGGGCATTGCCGATGGAGAGCGTGGCGCGGCGACCGCAGCAGTACTTGTAGTGAAGCTAGGCAGAGACTGTAATTGAATAAATTTGTGAGGGAGCCCCCGAGTAAACAATCCTCTGAATTTACAAGTATATTAGTCCTTTTTGTAATGAAATCACTTTACAAGTGGTGAATTTGTGCAAAAATGAACAAATTTTCATCTTTTGTTACGGCAAACAGCCTTTCCTCTTTCTGTAAAAAAGGTTTTCGTGCCCTCCGACCCTTCCCATGGTTTAAGTCATAAGAAACTAGGAGTGTGGGCGAATTAATTCTGATCGCGCTGGTGAGCAAAGAGGTCACAGCCTCTGGGGTGCGGATCTCCTGCAGTCCTACCAGTTATATTCAGAATTTGTTCCTGAAATCTTAGTCCTTAGGACTTTTTTACAAGAAGAATGGAAAACTTAGAGAGTGTTTGCAAATACAACACAGGAAGTTTTTGCAAGCATACTCGTATTATTCATGTCAGCCCCTGAGTGAGGTCTGACCCCTCGCAATTTGCAGGGGTCGGATGTCACTAAGGATCGAGGTTACATAATGACAAAAATTGATAAGGAAGAAACATGCGTTTATTTAAGGGAAAAACAACGTAGTTGCTCAATGTTCTAGGCGTTGGTGAAGACCTCGCCGTTGATGGTTTTCAACCTGTAGGCGCCTAGGCGAAGTACTTCCGCAATGACGTAGGGCCCTTCCTAGGGCGAGGAGAGTTTGTGGCAGCCCTTGTTGCTCTGGACAAGGTGGAGGACGAGGTCCCCAATGTTGAAGGTCGACCCCGCACCCGTCGGCTATGGTACCGTCGCAACGCCTACTGGTACTTAGCCAAACGGAGGAGGGCGATGTCATGGGCTTTGTCTATCTAGTCCATGGCATCTTGGTGAGATGCCTTGGCCCCCTGTTCATCGTATGCTCTGATTCTTGGTGCTCCATAGTCAAGGTCCATTGGGAGAACGGCCTTGGAACCGTAGACCATGAAGAAGGGTGTGTAGCCAGTGGCTCGGCTAGGAGTTGTCCTTAGGCTCTAGAGTATGGCCGGAAGCTCAGCGAGCCAGCGCGCGCCAAACTTGTTCAACTGGTTGAAAATTCTCGGCTTAAGGCCTTGCAGGAGCATGCCATTTGCGTGCTCGACCTGCTCGTTCATCCGGGGGTGCGCGACGGCTGCCCAATCGATCCGGATGTGTTGTTCATTGTAGAATCGAATGAATTTCCTGCCGGTGAACTGCGTGCCATTGTCTATGATGATGGAGTTTGGGACTCCAAAGCGATGATGATGTCGAGGAAGAATAGCACAACTTGCTCAGATTTGATCGTGGATATTGGTCGAGCTTCAATCCATTTTGTAAACTTGTCTACGGTGACAAGCAGGTGGGTGAAGCCCCCGGGCACCTTTTTGAGTGGCCCAACCAGGTCAAGTCCCCAAACCGTGAAGGGCCATGTGATGGGGATCATTTGGAGTGCCTAGGCCAGGAGGTGAGTTTGCCGAGCATAGTACTGACACCCTTCACAGGTGCGTACAATTTGCTCGGCATCGGCTACTGTGGTGGGCCAGTAGAAGCCTTGTTGGAATGCATTCCCAACCAAGGTCCTTGGTGTGGCATGATGACCGTAGACTCCACCATGGATATCGCTTAGCAGAAGTTTTCCTTGTTCGCTAGGGACATAGGGTTGCAGGATCCCAATATGACTTCGTTTGTAGAGTTCGCCCTCTACAAGAACGAAGGACTTGGCGCGGCGTGCGAGCCGTCGGGCTTCCGTCTTGTCCACTGGTAGTATGTCGCGGAGGATGTAGTCGAGGTAAAGCATTCTCCAGTCATCAGGAGGGTTGGACTCCGCTACTAGGTCCTCTTCAAGCTCCATAACCTTAGGGTTGGGCGGAGTAGTTGGCGGATCAGCCCCTAGGGTCGGACTTGATGGGCCATCATCGGCTTGTTCTGACCCCACGTAGCGTACTGAGGGTTTGTGTTGATCGCTGGAAAAGACGCCTACCAGGACTGGCTCTCGGCCGGACGCTGCTTTCGCAAGCGTGTCAGCTGCTTTGTTGAGGTGCCTTGGGATGTGATTGAGTTCGAGGCCGTCGAATCTATCCTCCAACCATCGGACTTCTTGATAGTATGCCTCCATCTTGGCGTCGTGCCAGCATGACTCCTTCATGACCTGGTTGACGACCAGCTGGGAGTCGCCCCTAACATTGAGGTGTCGGATGCCTAGCTTGATGGTGATTCATAGGCCATTGATGAGCGCTTCGTATTCTGCAGTATTGTTTGATGAGGGGAAATGGAGCCAAACCATGTACCTCATGCGGACCCCAAGGGGAGATACAAAAACTAGTCCTGCTCCGATGCCCTTCTTCATCAGCGATCCATCGAAGTACATTGTCCAGTACTCTTGATCGATGACTGCTGGTGGCATCTGGACCTCGGTCCACTCTGCGATGAAGTCAGCCAGTACCTGAGATTTGATCACTGTTCGGGGGGCATAAGAAATGCCCTGATCCATCAGCTCGAGTGCCCACTTTGTGGTTCTTCCCATAGCGTCCTAGCTACGGATGACCTCGCCGAGGGGGAATGATGTCACTACTATCACAGGGTGTGACTCGAAGTAGTGGCGTAGCTTCCTCTTGGTGATGAGGACGGTGTATAAGAGTTTCTGGATTTGGGAGTAGCGGGTTTTGGAGTCGGATAATACCTCACTGATGAAATATACAGGGCGCTGCACCCTGAAGGCGTGCCCCTCTTCTTCCCGCTCTACTACTAAGGCGGTGCTAACCACTTGCGTGGTGGCCACGATATATAGGAGGAGGGATTCTCCGTTGCTTGGAGGGACCAGAACCGGGGGTTTAGTTAGAAATTGCTTAACCATGTCAAGCGCTTCCTGGGCCTCGGCTGTCCACTCAAAGCAGTCTGATTTCTTCAGGAGTCAATAAAGGGGGAGTCCTCATTCACCGAGGCGTGAAATGAATTGGCTGAGGGCGGTAAGGCACCCTGTGATCCGCTGAACCCCCTTTATGTTTTGGATTGGGCCCATCTTTGTGATGGCTGATATCTTCTTTGGGTTGGCTTCGATGCCACGCTTGGAGACAATAAAGCCGAGCAGCATGCCCCTCGGGACCCCGAAAACACATTTTTTGGGATTGAGTTTGATGCCATTTGCCCAGAGTTTCACAAAGGTTTGTTCAAGGTCGGCGACAAGGTGGTCAGCCCGCTTGGACTTGACTACGATGTCATCGACATAGGCCTCAATGGTCCACCCAATGAGGTCTCCGAAGCAATTGAGCATACAGCGCTGGTAAGTTGCCCCAGCGTTCTTCGGACTGAACGACATTGAAATGTAGCAGAACAATCCGAAGGGGGTGATAAAAGATGTCGCGAGCTGGTCGGACTCTTTCATCGTGATTTGGTGGTAGCCAGAGTATGCATTAAGGAAGCAGAGGGTTTCGCACCCTAAGGTGGAATCAACTATTTGGTCTATTCGTGGCAAAGGAAACAGGTCCTTTGGACATGCCTTGTTGTGGCCTATGTAATCGACACACATTCTCCATTTCCTGCTCTTTTTTCGTACAAGAATAGGATTTGCTAACCACTCTAGGTGGTATACTTCCTTAATGAATCCTGCGGCCAACAGTTTGGCTATCTCCTCGCCGATGGCCCTGCATTTCTCCTCATCGAAGCGGTGCAGGCGTTGCTTCACCGGCTTGGAGCCTAGGTGAATTTTTAAGGTATGCTCGGCGACCTCCCTCAGGATGCCTGGCATATCCGAGGGTTTCCACGCAAAGATGTCTTTGTTATTGCGGAGGAAGTCAATGAGCACGCTTTCCTATTTAGAGGAGAGCGTAGTACCAATGCGTACCCTTTTAGTCTCAGAGCTATTGGGGTCCACGAGGACCTCCTTGGAGCCCTCTGCTGATTCGAATGACCCGGTTGATTTCTTGGTGTCGGGCATTTTTTGGCAACCTCCTCCCTGAGGGTGGCGAGTTCCTTGGAGGCGATGACTGCGGATGTGTGACCGCAGCATTCGACTTCGCACTTGTAAGCGCGCTAGAAGGAGGTGTCGATGGTGATGACCCCATGGGGCCTCGGCATCTTTAGCTTAAGGTATGTATAGTTGGGGATGGCCATGAACTTCGCATAGCATGGTCATCCCAGGATGGCGTGGAAAGTCTCTGGGAACCCCACTACGTCGAAGGTGAGGGTCTCAGTCTGGTAATTGGACCAATCCCCGAAAGTGATGGGCAGATCGATCTACCCTAGTGGCACGGCTTGCCTACCAGGCACGACGCCATGGAAAGGCGCTCGGATGGGACGGAGGTTCGTTCGGTCGACGCCCATCTCACCGAGCGTCTTGGCGTACATGATGTTGAGGCCGCTGCCTCCGTCCATCAGTACTTTCGTGAGCCGCTTTGGACCGATGATCGGATCGACGACAAGCAGGTACCTTCCTGGGTGTGGGATGGCATCCAGATGGTTGGTCTGGTCGAAGGTTATGGTGGATTCCGACCATTGGAGGAAGGCAGGCGTGGCCGGTCCGGCTATATAGACCTCGCGGCGTGCGACCTTCTGGCGGCGCTTGGAGTCATAGGTCATTGATCCTCCAAAGATCATGAGGGCACTGGTCGGCATTGGGAAGGCGTCATCCTTCTCTTCTGCGTCGTCTATGGTGAGAACAGGTTCCTTCCCCTGCTCCCCTTTGTTAAGGCCCCCAGACAAGTATTTGCGCATGAGGCTGCAATCCTTGTATAGATGCTTGGCCAGGAAGGCATGGTTTGGGCATGGCCCCTCGAGCATTTTCTTGAAGTGGTTCGGAGTGCCCTCTGTGGGCTTCCGGCCACCTTTGCGGTCAGCAGCGGCCACGAGTGAGTTGTCGCGCCATTGCTTCTTATTTTTCCTTTTGGCGGGACGGTTGGAGGCGCCCTCTCTGGCATCCTCGCCCCGCCTTGTCTTTCCGTTGGAGCGGTCAAAGATGGCTCTGACCGCCTCCTCTCCAGAGGCATGACTGGTGGCGATGTCCAGGAGTTCCTTGGTAGTCCACATGCCCCTGCATTCTAGCTTGTGGACCAAGGATTCGTAGGTTGTCCCAGATAGGAAGGCTCCTATTACGTCGGCATCGGCGACGTTAGGGAGCTCATTGCACTGCTGAGAGAAGTGTCGGATGTACCTATGGAGGGTTTCATCGGCCTTCTGGTTACAGTTCTTGAGGTCCCATGGGTTTCTGGGGCGTTTGTACATGCCCTAGAAGTTGCTCACGAAGATCTCCGTCAGATCCGCCCAACTTTGAATGGCGTTGGACGGTATGTGCTCCAGCCATGCTCGTGCTGAATCGGCCAAGAACAGCAGGAGATTGCGAATAATGAAATCATCATCACTTGCACCACCGGCTTGACATGCAAGTCGATAGTCTTCGAGCTAAAGCCTAGGATTTGTTTCGCCAGAATATTTAGGGATGTTGGTAGGCGGTCGATACCTTGGGGGGAACGCAGCGTTGAGGATGTGTCGACCGAAGGCCCGAGGGCCTGGCAGGCCAGGGCTTGGGCTTCAGTCCTCGCCGCTATTGTAGTGTTCGCCGCATTGAGGATGGTAGCTATGGTGGGCCGCCTCTCCTGCGTCGCCATGGACGCGCCTGCGGGCGTCGATGGTGCTACACACATCGCGGTCGTGGCCGAGACGTTGATGCACCAGGATGGTGGAGGGCTGCCTGCCACCTAATGGTGTTTGGTGAATAGATGCATCCTTGGTGGGGCACACCGAGGGCGTTCACTGGCTGGTGTCGGCTCACGTCGTCGGGACAACGAACTTTCTACTTGCTGTGCCGCCGCACGCTCGAGCAACATGCAGATTTCTCAGCGGGCGCGGCGATCGTCAGATGTCGTGGCCTCCGGTAGGCCATGCAGCAAGGCGGTTGCTACAGTGATGTTTTGGCTCACCCGAGTGAAGTGAGGAAGGGTCCCATCATCGGTGAGGATCCTTTGGTGTATGGTGCAGGCCGTGGCGCGCGCCCCCCCGTCTTTGCAGCGTTCAATCTCGCGATTGATGTCCATGTACTCCTGGATGAGCCCTTGCCTGACCTCATCGATCTCTAGCTGATGGGCCCTCAGCTGCTCCATCCTAAGGTGAGATGGGGCTACCGTCTCTTCCCTAGATCTGTCGTTAGGGTTGTTTATCGGGGTGACCTCTTCCCCGGAGACACTTTCGATGTGCCCCTCGGGGGTCTATGCCATGAAGCATTCCTGGGAAGGGTGGTGGCTCCCCCTACTGGAGTTCAAGTTGGAGAATGATCCTGGCTCCTCGTTGAGGAGCCCATAGAGAGTCTCCGTATCATGCTTAATCGTCCCCATGAACTCGCTATCCGTGGGTGGCTAAACCATACGTAGTGCTAGAAGGTGGCCAGCGGTCGCCATAGCGTTGCGGAGACTGAACAAAAATGCTATCAGGGCGCTCCATATGGGGCCTTTTAGAAATAGGGTGATGTTGCGCGAGGCCTCCCTGGATAACTGGGGTTCAAGGAAGTTGCTCGGCAGGCCCTCAAGCCTCAGACAGCTAAGGTTGATGGAAGGGAGAGACTGGGCAGCCGCGTGGGTCAGCGCCAGTTCTCCTCCTAGTGTGACGATGAAATCTAGGTCGCTGAAACACACATGTGCGCCCGGGGCCCAGCTGATTGCATGGGTGGCCATCCGAGGCCTGATTTGGAATGTGCAAGCTCCCTTACCTGGCGCGCCAACTGTCGGTGTTTCGTACAAGCACCAGCAAGTAAATTCATAGTAATGCGCATTAGGCTCGAATGGTGCGCTAAAGGACACAAGATTTATAATGGTTTGGGCTGAATATCCCTATATCCAGTTTGTTGCTGCTCGTGTTATTAGCACCATGAATGGTTCGTAGTAGGGGATACAAATGATCGAGAGAGGGATAGGTCCCAAGTCTCTGATGGAAGGGTCGAAAGGAGGCCAAGAGCTTGGTAGCAGCTTGACTGTGTGTGTGTGTCTTGTGTCATTTTTTCTCCCTTTGTTGGAGGAAGCGCATCCCCTTTTATAGATGAAGGGGACGGCTTTACAAGGGTGAGGACTTAGGATGCGTACTCCACCTAGCCTTGTGGCTCATGTCTACCCAGCTTGGTTACCCATTCTGATGGGTGTGAAAGGATGATAAGTGCCTATAATCCTGTGGATGCCCCTATAGAATGTCAGGATGTTTGTAGAATACTGCTCTGCATAGGGTATGGGCTGCAGTATAGTGGTTTTGACTTATGAACCTTGCCCAGCCTTGCTCCACATGCCTTCTGGCTCCTATGAGTCTCTGTCAGAGGGACACGGGGTCGGGGTCTGGAGTAGCGCTGTGGGCAAGGTCCTTTGATTTGGTGGACTCGAGGGGTCAGGAAGCGAGCGCTGCTCCCTTGGGTCCATAACGTGGTGACGGCATGTCTGTCCTTCATGGAGATCACAAATCCTTTTCTAGAGTGTAGTGGTAGTCGTATATCTTCGTCGGGTTCAGTGTCCCAGAGCTGAAGGCAGCGCCTACAACTCTACAGGGCGAGGAGCATGTGCCTACAATACCTTTTGGGCTCTACGGCTCCCAGAAGGGTCTAAAGCACTCATCCAGTCATTCCCTGGTAGTACCTTTCCTACCGAGGCGTAGGGTATGGTCCTTGAAGCCATGGTTGACCTGAACGTCTTGTCTTGCTCTGTACCCATCATCATGAGGGAACAAAGGAGAAGTTATTAGGTAAGAGAAACCAGTCTTTGGACATCGAACAGGGCGAGGTTCGTCCTCGGTCGTCGAGCGAGATAGAGTCCTGTCCTTATCCCTTGGGCGTGACCGAGCCCACCCCCCGGGGGTCGAGTGAGGCGGAGTCTATCCCTCAACCCTTGAGTGAGGCGGAGCTATCCCGAAGGCGTTGGGTGAGGCGGAGACTAGCCTTCAGCCCTTGGGCGAGGCGGAGCTGTCCCGAAGGCATCGGGCGAAATGGAGGCCAGCCCTTAGCCCTCATGCGAGGCGAGGCTAGCCCAAAGACATTGGCTGAGGCAGAGACTAGCCCTTAGCCCTCGGGCGAGGCGGGGCTGGCCCAAAGGCGTCGGGCAAGATGGAACCAAACTTCCGTCATTTAGGCAAGGAACGTAGTGGCGCCCTTGTCTGTCTAGAAGTTTTTAACGCTCGATGGTTATTGGTTCCACCTCCTGGGGTACCCTAGTATTAGGTCCCTGACACAAATATAGCCAACCGTGCTCTGGTATCCACCTATATCTCGTAGGTGATAGGAAATCACCCGACTTCTACCGGTCTCAGCATGACTAAGCATATATTCGATCCTAGACCAACACAAGGTTAAAGGTATATATCTAGACAAGGTAGTTCTATGCATCAAGTGTTTCCATCCAACTCTTGTAACCTAATGCATCAAACCTAAAAGACTCAAGTGATATTTTGTAAAACATGGGAGACTTAGAATGCTCCGGGGCTTGCCTTTGATAAAAGAAGTTGGCATGTGGTCTAGGCACTCGGGTAAGTCTTCAAGAGTTTGCTCCTCTCCTTCTAAAGCTATGGCCTGAGGTGCCTCTTGTTGTTCCTCCGACTCTTCTTCGAACTCCAACAGGGTTATCCCTTCGGACGATCCTATATGCATGAGCAGGAAATAAGATATCATGGATGCATATATAATGATAGGTGTAATATGATATGATGTGATGAATACATCCTGATAAGTGTTCTCTTCTCTAGTAACTTAAACAAACACTTATGTAAATCATTTTCTGGACTACAAGACAACAACCAATTGTTTTGATCATAACTGGAGTTATACACATCAAAATAATATGGCTATGGACATTCTAGAAAGCTTATGAAATTTCCTACAACTTTCTTTTAATCATCTTAATGTGATTAAGTAGTTATATAGGTCAAACAATTCAATCATTCAGATTTGTCTATAGAGCAAGCATTTCAGATAGCAGACTTCTGACCACCATAATTCTCAAACCATAAGGACTATGACTATGAAAATTTAACACAAGGTAGATAATTAAGTTATCTACAACTTTGTTATTAACCATCTTTACAGAAAAGATCATTATCATCATGAAATCATTACTACAACAGAAACTACACACAGTCATCTAGTTGACTTATAAAGCAATAATTAACTAGTTGCCAATAACAAATACTTCTAAGCCTCACTAACAGTATCAACAAATTATATGCATCACACACACCACAGAAAACATCATGGTTAAGCCTAACTAATTTATTTATATTCATTTATTAATTTCCTTAGATAATAAGGTGATTTACAGAGTAAATATTTCTAGTCCTCAATAAATTCTGAGAAAATTACAGTAGTCTAAACATGACCCTAAGACTCTACTGTACAAATTTCATGTCATTTCAATAAGTATAGCTAGCTCTACAAAAATGACAAGTTACATATGCTTATTTTAGCAAAAATAGTTTAGCATAGTGAAAAGTGTCAAGAAATAGATTTAATATTTTTCTTACTTTCCTCCTAGCACAGTAATACTATGTAAAAATTTGCATGATCATAAGTTATGTATTTTTACCCCCATTTAATTTTACTAGAAACTAGCAATTAATCAAGATTAAATAGGAAGACTATATTTCAAGTATGCCTACTGTAGGCTTAGTATTTTTTCTTAGCTAGAGCATGTCAAGAAAATACCAGAAAAATTGTAATCACAATTTTATCCCTTTCCTAGCTCATGTTATGCATTTTACAAGATATAAACTAATTTAAAAGCACTTATCTTGCTCAATTTAATTCTCCTAGAAAAATACCCTAAACAGTAGATTTCATATTTTTATAAGATAGCACTTCAAGATGAATCTAACAAAATTTTGTTCACCCCATTTTGATACTCCTAGCTCTAGATATAATTTTTGTAAGTTAGCAACAAAATCTATGAAAAATAAATAAAGAAAATCAAATTTCCACTCGGGCGCTACAGCTAGTTGCACCCGATCTATACACCCACGGTGGCTGATAGCGGGGGCCTATAGGTCAACCTAGCCCACGCACTAGTGAGACCGAGGCAGAGGCGGCATTTGATCAGTGAAAAGCTCGCCGACGGCGAGGTCACCGGCAGTAGCGTCACCCCCGATGTGTTCCCCAACCCATTTCACATCTACGGGTGCCCTTGGTTGGCTTAGAGACTCGCTAGAGGTAGCTCGATGGTGGCCATGGTGGGCGGCGGCGCTGTGCTTCAATGGGCTCGTCGTCTCTGGCGACAGCAAGCCAAGGCGAGCACTGCTACGACTTTAGGGCTACCTAGTGAAGACCTAGGGTTAGGTGTGGGTGACGGTGGAGTGGCGATGAAGCTTGGATGCATGCATGGCATGGCGGCGGCGAGAGCACGGCGGTGAGCAGTCGTGATCTGGCACCGGTGTGTCGGCGTTGGCTCGATGGCTAGCGGCATGAGCTAGACGTGACATTAGGCTAACCCTAGCGAGAGAAAAGCGTGAGCGAGATGGCTCGGTGGAGCACGGCCATGGCGAGCGCAAGCTCGGTGACGCTCCGGTGAGGGCGTGGCTATGGCGAACTCGCCCTTAGGCGTTTACCTTAGCTCGGGTTAAGGCAATGGGTGGTCAGCGAGGTGGAGGAGGCGATGGCCGAGCTATGCACATGAGCAATCGGACAATGGCGTGGTGGCGGTAGTGAGTGAGCTTGGGGGTGGCACGGCGCTGCGGTTTCGCTCGATGGGCGTGAGAGCGAGAGGGAGGAAGAGAGTGAGGGCGCAAGTGAGTGGAAATGGGAAGCAGCTGGCTCACTCTCCCTCTTAACATGGCGACACGCGGATAGGCAAGCGGCAACATGCTGCGAGCGGCATCTGAGCTGGTTGGCCATGACCGGCACGCGTTCGGCCAGATTGAAAAGGCCATCAGGCCGACTAAAACATCCCTATTCACTAACCTTTTTCTCCTAATCCATGGCGAATTTTTGAAAACTTCAGTAATACAAAGTGTAGAGCTATATGAGTACTACAACTTTGCTATAATGATCATGGCCTAATTTGAACTAGTTTTCAAACTACAGTGCTCCAAAGTGGGGTACTCTGAAACTGTAAACCAGTTTAGGACAACAAAATTTTCTAAGTTACAAACAACATTAAGTTCAAACTTGTGAGCTCTATTTAACTAAGTTAGGCCCTAAATTAGCTCATGACCTTAAATAAAGTTTGTTACTCATGACAAGAACTACAACTTTTATTTAGGTCACATAGCCATGCAAGCTCTCTAAACTACTGTTCAACTTTAGTCAAACTAGCATCATGAAAATGGCATTTCAATGTAAACCAACACTTAGAAGCAAAATTGGTTCATGTCATGTACAAAAATTGTTCCATTTACTATCCTAGATGTGTCTAAGGTATTTTCATGACCTCACAACCATTTCATACATTGGTCATACATGATTACAAGCATATGTAAGTACATAAGCAACATCACATGTGATAAAGAGAAGGGAAATGAAATGAAACTTCATATGCTCATGCACATGAATGCTTGGATGATGCTTGTGCTCATTAAATGCAAATGCCAAATGCAATGCTTAACACTAGGGACCCCTCCCTCTTATAGAAATCTTATCCCGAGATTTGCAAGACCTATCATTCTTCATAAAAAGCGGGATAGACTTCATGCAAATAATCCTCCCGTTCCCATGTGACATCTTGTTCACTATAGTTATTCCATACCACCTTGTAGAACTCAATTACTTTGCTCCATGTTACTCTTTTCATTTCTTCTAGCACTCGGATTGGTTTCTCTTCATAGATCAAATCCGATTGGAGCTTAATGTTGGTGGGTGCAACAGCTTCATCTAGTATGCAAAGACATCTTTTTAACTGAGAAACACAGAAGACATTGAATATAGCACTCATCTCTAGCGGAAGTTGTAACTTGTAGGCGACATTTCCCTTTCGCTCAATAATCTGGTATAGGCCTATATATCTAGGCGCAAGCTTCTTTTTTACTCCAAATCTCTACACTCCTTTCATGGGTGAAACCTTTAAGTACACATAGTCTCCCACTTCAAAGGTTAATGGTCTTCTTCTCTTATTAGCATAACTCTTTTGTCTAGATTGAGCTGTTTTCATATGTTGTTGGATAATGCGTACTTGCTCTTCAACTTCGGTGACAAAGTCAATGTCATAATATCTTCTTTCTTCGAGTTCAATCCAATTCAAGGGAGTTCTACATTTCTGGCCATACAAGGCTTCAAAAGGAGCCATCTTGATGATCTCTTGATAACTATTGTTATAGGAGAACTCGGCTAAAGGTAGCCATTTCTCCCATGAACCCTTGGAGGATATAACATAAGCTCTCAACATATCTTCCAAGATTTGGTTCACTTGCTCGGTTTGTCTAGAAGTTTGTGGATGGTATGCTGAACTTCTGATTAGTTTAGTTCCCAAGACCTAGTGCAAGTGTTCCTAGAAGCAAGCTATAAATTGTGGTCCCCAATCTGAGATTATGGTCCTTGGTACTCCATGTAGTCTCACGATCTGAGAAACATACAACTCAGCATACTTCCTAGCTGAATAACTTGTGTTAACCGGTACAAAATATGCTGACTTGGTGAGGCGATCTACAATGACCCATATGGAATCATGACCTTGTTGTGTCTATGGGAGGCCTATAATAAAGTCCATACTTATTTCCTCCCATTTCCAGCCAGGAATAGGCAACAGCTGAAGTAATCCAGCAGATTTCAGATGAATGGCATTGACTCTATTGCAATTATCACACCTAGCGACATAGGCGGCGATCTCTTTCTTCATCTTGGTCCACCAAAAATGAGTTTTCAAATCTTGATACATTTTGCTACTACCCAGATGGATAGACAACTTGGATGAATGAGCTTTATCTAAAATTTGATTTCTAAGTTCTCGGTCTTTCGGTACCACAAGTCGGTCCTCAAACCATAGCACACCTCTTTCATCCAACTTAAAATGCTTGGTTTCTTGTTCTTTCATCTTTCGCTTGATGTGGAACACACCCACATCTGTCTTCTGTAGTTCAATGATTTTGCTCTCAAGTGAGCAACTAACAGTGATATTGTGTAGCACAACAGGATGTAACAAATTAAACCCATCTTCCAACAAGGCTTCCAAGGTGTTACAATGAGATTTCTGACTAAGTGCATCTGCTACAACATTAGCTTTCCTTGGATGGTAGTGCACTTCCAAATTATTGTCCTTGATTAGCTCTAACCATCTATGTTGTCTCATGTTTAGCTTAGGTTGAGTGAAGATGTATTTGAGACTTTTGTGGTCAGTGTATATGTGACATATGTTTCCCAACAAATAATGTCTCCATATCTTCAATGCGTGAACAACTGTGGTGAGCTCTAAATCATGTGTAGGATAATTGACTTTATGCTTTTGCAATTATCGGGAAGCGTAGGCAATAACACTTCCTTCTTGCATGAGCACACACCTAAACCTATACCCGATGCATCACAAAACACATCAAAAGGCTTTTCAATGTCGGGTTGTGCTAAACAAGAGCCATAGTTAGCAAGGTACGTAGGGTGTGAAAAGCGGCTTCAAACTCTGGAGTCCAATTAAACTTTTCATCCTTCTAGAGTAATCTGGCCATGGGCTTAGCTATCTTGGAAAAGTTAGGAATGAAATGACGATAGTAGCCTGCTACCCTAGAAAACTCTGAACTTCATGAACCAAAGTCAAGTCCTTCCAATCCATGACCTCTTGTACTTTAGTTGGGTCTACAGATATTCCATTTTTAGATAAGATATGACCTAAGAAATGTACTTTCTTCAACCAGAATTGACATTTGCTAAATTTGGCATATAATTTATGCTCCCTCAACATGGACAAAACAACTCTCAGATGCTCTGCATGATCTGCCTCATTCTCTGAGTAAATCAAGATATCATCGATAAACACAACCACAAACTTGTCAAGCTCGGGCATGAATACCAAATTCATCAAGTACATGAAGTAGGCAGGAGCATTTGTCACTCCAAAAGACATGACCAAATACTCGTACAAGCCATACCTACTAGAGAAAGGTGTTTTAGGTACATCTTCTAGCCTAATCTTAATCTGATGATAACCGAACCTTAAGTCAATCTTAGAGAATACCTTTATTTTGCCAGTTGATCGAACAAAATATCAATATGAGGCAAAGGATACTTGTTCTTAATGGTTACAACATTAAGCGGCCTATAATCCACACACTTCCGCAAGGATTTGTCCTTCTTTACAAATAAAGCTGGACAACCCCATGGAGATGAACTGGGTCGAATGAGACCTTTGCCCAATAGTTCTTGTAGCTGAATTTTAAGTTTGGCTAACTCATTTGGTAGCATCCTATAGGGTCTTCTCGAGATAGGTGTTGTACCCGGCACTAACTCAACCTTGAATTCCACATCCCTATCAGGCGGCAAATCGGGCAACTCATCTAGAAATACATCAGGAAATTCGCAAACTACTGGAATATCATAGACAGTAGTGGCTTAGATAGCACAAGACAAGTTTTGAAGATCAAAACTCTAGGGAAGTGGCACTAGAAAAGCATTACCCCCCTTTGGTTCTCTCAACATAATTGTTCTAGTGGTAGTGTCAATGAGAACTCCATGACCCCTCATCCAATTCATGCTCAAAATCACATCTATTGCTAGTCTTGGCAATATTATAAGATCCATAGTGTACTCCCTCTCTTGTATAGAGATGAGCACATCTCTCACTAATTGATTAGTAGAAATAGTGGCCCCAACTAAACTTATACTGTAACCACCCTTGTCTGCCTCAATTATCTTCTGATGATGCTTAGATGCAAATGTTTGGCTCATAAATGAATGAGAAGCTCTAGAATCAAATAAAACAATGGTGGGATGTTTGTTAACAAGAAACATACTGGTGGTCACAACTTCTCTCATGGGAATTTCTTCCATGGCTGTATAATACATGTATCTAGGATGTCCATTTGGATTGGCCTATTTATGATTACCCTGGTTTTGATTGCCATTCTTCTTGGGATGGGGACACTCCTTGGCCCAATGACCTACCTGATTGCAGTTGAAGCATGGCTGGTTGTTCCTTGGTCCTGCTGAGCTTCCCTGGCCTGCATTGCCCTTAGGTATGGCAATGGTGAATGCCCCACGGAATGTCTTTTGAGGGCGATTGGCTTGAGCTTTTGGCTGAGGAGGCCTATACTTAGGCGCTGGTGGACAAAATTGTGGCCTAGCTACCACTGGAGCTCTAGCCTGAGATGATCCTAAGGCACCTACCTTAGCTGGTCTTTTGTGGCACTTTGCTGCTACGTGCAAGTTGTTCTGATTCTCCTGGGTTAAGGCATCACTGACCAACTCATTATATGTGGTACACCTTGAGTTGGCCATAGTCTTCATTAGCTTAGTGCCAAGGCCTTTCTTGAAACTTTCTATCTTCTTTTCCTCTGTGTTGATAAACTCTAGAGTATATTTGGAAAGATTGTTGAAGGATGCATGTACTTGGTAAGGGTTTTGGTCCATTGAGGAAGCCTCATGAACTCTGTGGCTTTCATACGCATTAGCCCTGGGGGAATGTGATGTCCCCTAAAGGCTAACTTGAACTATTCCCAGGTGACCTGTGTGTTTATAGGTAGAGAAGACAGGAAATGGGTCCACCATATCCCTGTCGGTCCCTGTAGTTGATGGGACACATATTCGGCCTTCTGATGCTTAGTAACCCTCAATAGGCAAAACTTCTACTCGATCGTGTTTAGCCACTCATCCGCTTGGAGCGGTTCTTCGGTGTGAGTCATATGCAAAATTGGAACAATAAGTGATTATTGGATGATGTCAAGAGATTGCAGATGAATTTTGTAATCATGCCCAACTGAAATTACTGGAGAGAATCTTAAATTGATACAATAAAACAGAGGAATAATAATTCATTCTCGCAACATAACATCACCAATTTGATCACTTATCATACTCGCAATGCGTTAACCTACATGTCATATTTCACTAGTAAAACAAAAGTGGAATTTCATCAAAGTTCAACCTAGCACAGATTAACATGCAAAGTACCAATATTACACCAAAGTTATGTCACGAGTACTAAAGTTCAAACTACAAGTCTATTACATAAATAGCAGGGATACAACTAGCGCTTCAAACTAGTCACTAAATGGCTCTACTCTTCAGCATGCTCACTGTCGAGGTCGGAGATAGCATCATCCTCACCCTCTAGATCCACTTCTTCCTCCTCCCAACCATCATCTTCAACAAACACTTCTGGATCTTCTTCTTCCTCATCTAGGATTGGGTGCAGTTGGTTGTTCAGAAAATGTACCTCATGCTGAAGATCAACCACCACATTCTGGGTATGTGCAAGCTACTAGTCCAAGTCCTTTTTGACACAGTCCTACTACGTGGCTTAGGCTTTGGCCCTATTTCATGCTGCTTCTGCCATGGCGGCACGGTTGTTTTCTTAGATCCGCTGGCATGTAGCTATGAGTGCCTCAGCGTGAGCGGCCTCCAGCTACTCCCATAGTCCTGCTAGCATAGCCTGATCATCAGCTCTTGCATCTTGGGCGATAGCTCTCTACTGATTGACCTATTCCATCTGAGTGTGGAGATTTGCCAATGCTACATATGCCTAATTAGTTTTCCATCGAGCCTCACTTGCTGCCTTCTTGTGCTTGCGCACACGCTTTCTTAGTTTACGCTATGCAGCTTCAGCTCTCATGAGCTTGTCCCAGCAAGTGGTATAGGACTCCTGCTAGAAGTCTCGGGTGTCCTGACGAGTATAGAACATCTTCATCACTATGAACATTGCACTCATAGCGAAACTAGAACTATCTACCCGCTCATCCCGATCTCAGATCAATGCATTGTGGTTGCGCTATGCCCAAACTGCTGTGGATGGATCCACCCGAAGAAAAGTACCAACAACACTGCTGGTAAGCTCATCCTCGTGTTGCTGACATATCTAGCTTGGCACCTGAAAAGCAACTACTTGGGCAGCTCCCCAAGGAGTTTTTCCTTCAGATTCTGCCTTCCACTCCTGCCACAGGGGTGCTTGGGTACGAGCTAGTATGGTTAGCTGCACCTCATACCATGGTTGTCCTTTCAGGTATACCTCATTCCAGGAATAGAGAGGTGGTTTGGTATATCGCATAATGCAGGACCCTCCAAAGTAGGGCAGGGGTACCGAACATCTCTAGGAAACTCTCATTTCCAGCTGATGCTGCCATCTATACCAACAAAATGGTGCAACTCTCATGAAAACAATGTTATACTAGACAAGAGTTACTTAACTAAATAAGAGACTTATAAGGGGAGGAACAATTCAAGTGTGTAATGAATGATTGATCATGATGCATGTACGTTTTGTAAGTCCTCACAAACTTAGGAAAATTAAACTTCTAACGACATACATGGTGGCATACATGCGTTCTCTCATATATAACGTAGCTAGTCGGGTTACACGTTTCGCTGTTAGTGTACCTGCATAAGAATTTCATTTCAGCCCAACCCCATAAGTATATATGCAAAAATAAAAATCTAGGCTCTAGGTTGCAAGCTAAATACTTTCATATATATATATACCTATATATATACTTCCATATCAAAGCTACCCAAAAGTAAATATGTCCCATATATACATATAAATATGCATATACAGTTGTATCAAATCTAACCCATAATTAAATATATCTGTTTATATATATGAGACATATATATACTTTAGTATCAAAGCTAACTCTCCCCATTATACCGCACGCTCACATCTTGCGGTCATGCCACTGTGACGATGAGTGGCATCTTACCTTGGGTGTAGAGACAATTGATCCATACATTATCACTCAAGTGAATGGCATCCATACAATAGCACGCCGTATGCATGACGAAAATAAAAGACCTCCAAGTTAGTACTTAATTAGCCACCTAAAATCCTTAAGTGGCATAAAGGAAGTGATCATTGGCACACTTTAGATTAAAACATTAGGTTTAAACACCTATATATATATATCAGTTGCCAAAACTGGTTTTGGAAAAACAAAAACCTTTGTTTTAAATACACATATGGCAATTAATGTTGAATCTTGCTCTAATGCCAGCTATAATAGAACCACCCAATTTATAAGAGCATAAGTACAATGGCAGTCCACAAACGGTCGCACTATCATACTTGAGCCCATATAAACCCGGTAGCCTATCGAATACCACGAAGTGTCTCGATTCAACCAACATACAACCAAGATCATACATGATTCAACATACATGTCACACGTTACATAAAGTATACAAATACAGTTCCATACATCAAAGTATGATTAAATGTTTTTACAAACCCAGTTCAGGTAAAATAGTAGTGAAAGCAATTAAAGTTTGAAACCAACATCTCCATCGTTGTTCAAATATTGTGCCAGCTCATGATCACAATCCCACAAAAGCATAAGAGAGAGATTAACAAGAGATGCCTTGCCCAAGGCCCTACTCCTCATCCACAGTGAGACAGAAGAAGTTCTTACAGTAGCCATGATACATCATATTATCTGCAACAATGGGAAATAAACCCTGAGTACAAGAAGGTACTCAGCTAGACTTACCCGTCATAAACCAAAACAAAGTGATTCCAAGGATCATGCAAAGCTTTATAAGTGGAGCTAGCTTGACAACATTTTGCATAAAAAGTCACTAATTCAACTATACCTTTTATAATTCGGTCATCAAGTTAATTATAGCTATTCATCTCTAGATTAGCAACTAACATATGCCAAACATGTGGTATATCATTTAGTAGCATAACAATAATAACCATAGCCGGTATAGTAATTCCATGTTCATCATAACCATCATTCCATAATGCACTTACTATGATGTTGGGACTAGCCAAGTTTCTCACTGTCTAGGAGAGACAATGATTCGAATCGATTTCAACCTGCTTGTAATTTATTCCTAACACAAACCCAGGCAGACTAGATCAACTGTCACCTTAGGTCAACTTTGGTACAACTCAGGCCCACATTTCGTGGGTTCGATCAGTGCTGCACAATCAGGGACAACCAGCTACCAGGACGATTAGGACTACCCTACCCTTGGGCTCACCTCTGGCTCACCGCACATCCTTACTACTATCTAGAGTGTGCACTCTTACAGAACGGGGCCTGGCCTGAGTTGAGATACTCGACTTTGCAGTCGAAATGAGTTATCCGGCCTGCTAAGTGAGAGGCATGAGTTCAATCTCGACAGAAGCGCCAACAATGGTATGATCCTTAATCAGCATAGATAGAATCACATGAGTCAACCTACACATAGATTCTGTCTGACCTCTAGTTACATTATTCCATGGTTCTTTTCTATGATAGCAAATATAGCCAACCGTGCTCTGGTATCTATCTATATCTCGTAGGTGATAGGAAATAACCCAACTTCTACCGGTCTAAGCTTGACTAAGCGTATATTCGATCCTAGACCTACACAAGGTTAAAGGTATATATCTAGACAAAATAGTTCTATGCATCAAGTGTTCCCAACCAACTCTTATAACCTAATGCATCAAACATAAAAGATTCAAGTGATATTTTGTAAAACATGGGAGACTTAGAATGCTTCGGGGCTTGCCTTTGATAAAAGAAGTTGGCCTATGGTCTGGGCACTCGGGTAAGTCTTCAAGAGTTTGCTCCTCTCCTTTTGGAGCTATGGCCTGAGGTGCCTCCTGTTGTTCCTCTGGCTCTTCTTGGAACTCCAACAGGGTTATCCCTTCGGATGATCCTATATGCATGAGCAGGAAATAAGATATCATAGATGCATATATAATGGCAAGTATAATGTGATATGATGTGATGAATACATCCTCATAAGTGTTCTCAGCAGCATTGCATTAAGGTGATAACAAGTTACATTTTCTTTTACTGAGTAGGTGCATATCTCTTCTCTAGTAACATCAACAAACACTTATGTAAATAATTTTCTAGACTACAAGACAGCAGCCACTTGTTTTGATCATAACTAGAGTCATACACATCAAAACAATATGGATGTGTACATTCTAGAAATCTTATGAAATTTCCTACAACTTTGTTTTAATCATCTTAATATGATTCAGCAGTTATCTAGGTCAAACAATTCAATCTTTCAGATCTGTCTAGAGAGCAAGCATTTCAGATAGCAGACTTCCGACCACCATAATTCTCAAACCATAAGGTCTATGACTATGAAAATTTAACACAAGGTAGATAATTAAGCTATCTACATCTTTGTTATTAACCATCTTTCCAGAAAAGATCATTATCATCATGACATCATCACTACAACATAAACTACACATGCAGTCATCTAGTTGAATTATAAAGCAATAATTAACTAGTTGCCTATAAACAAATACTTCTAAGCCTCACTAACAGTGATAATAAGGTGATTTATAGAGTAAATATTTCATTGCTCAATAAATTCTGAGAAAATTACAGTAGTCTATAGATAACCCTAATAGCCTATTGTACAAATTTCATGCCATTTGGATAAATATAGCTACCTCCACAAAAATGACAAGTTACATATGCTTATTTTAGCAAAAATAGTTTAACATAGTGAAAAGTGCCAAGAAACAGATTTAATAATTTTTTTACTTTTCTCCTAGAATAGGAATACTGTGTAAAAATTTGCTTGATCATAAGTTATGTATTTTTACCCCATTTAATTTTACTAGAAACTAGCAATTAATCAACATTAAATAGGAATACCATATTTCAAGTATGCCTACTATAGGTTTCATATTTTTCCAAGCTAGATCATGTCAACACAAGACCAGCAAAATTGGAATCATAGTTTTATCACTTTCCTAGGTCAAGTTATGCATTTTATAAGATATAAACTAATCTAAAAGCACTTATCTTGCTCAATTTAATTCTCCTAGAAAAATACCTTAAATAGTAGATTTCATATTTTTATCAGATAGTACAATTCAAGATGAATCTAACAAAATTTGGTTCACCCCATTTTGATACTCCTAGCTCTAGACATAATTTTTGCAATTTAGCAACAAAATCTATGAAAAATAAATAAAGAAAATCAAATTTCCACTCGGGCGCTACAGCTAGGTGCACCCGGTCTATACACCCACGGTGGCTAACAACATGGGCCTGCAGGTCAACCCAGCCCCACGCATTAGTGTGACCGAGGCAGAGGCGGCGTTTGACCGGTGAAAAGCTCGCCGACAGTGAGGTCGCCGGTGGTAGCGTCACCCTCGACGTGTTCCCCAACACATTTTGCATCTACGAGTTCCCTTGGTTGGCTTAGAGGCTTGCCATAGCTAGCTCGATTGTGGCCATGGTGGGCGGTGGCACTATGATTCTGCGGGCTTGTCATCTCTGACGATGGTAAGCCAAGGCGAGCACTGCTGCGGCTTTAGGGCTACCTAGTGAAGACCTAGGGTTAGGTGAGGGCGACGATGGAGTGGTGGTGAAGCTTGGCCGCGTGCAAGGCATGGTGGTGGCAAGAGCACGGTGGTGAGTAGCCGTGTTCTGGCACCGGTGTGCCGGCATTGGCTCGATGACCAGTGACATGAGCTAGACATGACCCTACGCTAACCCTAATGAGAGAAAAGCGTGAGCGAGATGACTAGGTGGCGCACAACCATGGGAGTTCGGCGAGGTGGAGGAGGTGATGGCCGAGCGGTGCACGCAAGCAATCGGACAATGGCGCGGTGGCGGTAGTGAGCGAGCTCGATGGAGGTGCGGTGACAATGGCGCGGCGCTGCGGTTTTGCTCAGTGGGTGTGAGAGTGAGAGAGAGGAAGAGAGTGAGGGCGCAAGTGAGTGGAAATGGGAAGCAGCCGGCTCACTCTCCCTCTTGACATGGTGATGCATGGGCAGGTGAGTGGCAACACACGGTGCATGGTGTCTGAGCTAGTCGGCCATGACTGGCACGCTTCCGGCTGGTTTGAGAAGGCCGTCAGGCCGACTGAAATGGCCCTGTTCACTAACCTTTATCTCCTAATTCGTGGTGAATTTTTGAAAACTTTAGTAATACAAAGTGTAGAGCTATGTGAGTACTACAACTTTGCTATAATGATCATGGCCTAATTCGAGCTAGTTTTCAAACTATAGTGCTCCAAAGTGGGGTACTCTAAAACTGTAAACCAGTTTAGGACTTAGCAAAATTTTCCAAGTTACAAACAACATTAAGTTGAAACTTGTGAGCTCTATTTGACTAAGTTAGACACTAAATTAGCTTAGGACCCTTAAATAAAATTTGTTACTCATGACAAGAACTACAACTTTTATTTAGGTCACATAGCCATGCAAGCTCTCTAAACTACTGTTCAATTTTAGTCAAACTAGCATCATGAAAATGACATTTCAAAGTAAACCAACACTTAGAAGCAAAATTGGTTCATGTCATGAATACAAAAATTGTTCCATTTACCATCCTAGATGGGTCTAAGGTGTTTTCATGACCTCACAACCATTTCATACATTGGTCATACATGATTACAAGCATATGTAAGTATATAAGCAACATCACATGTGATAAAGAGAAGGTAAATGAAATGAAACTTCATATACTCATGCTCATGACTGCTTGGATGATGCTTGTGCTCATGAAATCCAAATACCAAATGTAATGCTTAGCACTAGGGTGTTATACTACCTTGCTAAAAAAGTGTATTATGATAAAAAGGGGAATCATCATGAGCCCAGGGTGCCCGATCATTCATGAACAATCAACACCTCCACCCTGCCATTTCATAGAAAGGTATATATACTAACCATATGTAGAAAGAGAGAAGGTCGCCTCAAGCGAAAACAAAAGCATCATATGTGATGGAACAACTACATTACATCACTCACAATTCAATCACAAATTGTGGGTGATGGTACAATTAATCAAGATGGATCACACACCCGCCAAGCCAAACCACATGAAGATAGAGATGGCATGGCAGAAACAAAAAGTGCATTATCCATATCCTCATCTCTGGGATTGGATAGCACAAATGCAAGCTGAATTCAATGGAGAAGTCCTGCTCAACGGACTTAAAACGGTGAGCCCTTGCCGAAGGTAAATCGGTAGTTATCACACAATTGATGCATTCTTAATTTCAAATCTCAATATTTGCAAATGCATCAATATTTGAAAAAAAAGAAAAAAGAGAATGAAGAGAAAAAGAAAAAATGATATAAAAAAGAAAAAAAGAAGAGAGAGGAGCCAGAAGACAAGTGCTCCTCATCTAGAACTTTGCCATCTATATGGCTCATGATCCATACACACTAGTTGTGTGTGCGGCCTGGCCTTGCTGCTAACCTGAGATGGACCATATATAAGCCATCCCATCGCAGCCTCAAGCTTCCATCCACTTATGTTGCCAGAAAGTACACTCAGGTGTGCAAAGGTAAATAAAAGTTCACCAATTCTTTCACTCATATTTTTCTCCATGAGAATATAACTTGCTCATACATACTTCTTTTGTTGTATCGTATGCTCTGGTTTGGGCGTACTCACACGTGATACATCCATAGGTGTTTTAAATTAAGCACGGTTCTTAGGTTGAAATGGCCTTCTTTAATCAAATTTAGACATAGTGTTTAATTTTGATTAATGAAATTTGAGTAATTACTATCATAAACATTGGAGGAAATCTAAAATGGAGATGAACCAAGGCCAAGAATACTTCGCAAACTTTATCTTAGCCTTGGATGAGTTATGCAAAAAAAAGTTGGGTTAATAAATAAATACTACTAATAATGATAATAATAATAATGATGATACTACTACTAATAATAATAAGGAGATTTAGGCTCCCTGGTGTTTAGGCCGGTTGAGCCCTTGCTTGCTCCATTTTTTGTTTCTTTGAATAAAAAGCAGGGACAACACAAGTGTGTGGGAGACAGCACACTCAAACATTCCCCAAACTGATGCACCAAAGGTTAACATTTTTCAAATTTGGTTTGTGCATCCTCACTCCCCATATTTATATTTAAAATAGATAAATGATAAAATTGAATAAATTTAAAAATGCAAACTAAAAAGTGACACTCCATCTCCATGTCATCCTATGATTAAACGTTTGCATACTCTTTATTCCTCGCCAATATTCTTGCACTTGTGAACGACTTATCATAGGGAACCCATTTTATCTAGGTAATTGGAATATGAGATATAGTAGGATGGAAATGACACTTGCTCACTTTTGCAAAGTACTTGGGATTTATTTTACAAAATCAAAAACTCCATTAGCATGCTCCTCAAATGATATTTAAATACCTACCAAGGCCAAAAGATTAATTCCTTTCAAACCTTGTTCACATGCTACTTATTCTTGTACTGAGCCTTGTCAAAATGTTGTGATACTTTATGAAGAAATATTTCATGCTTTCATGATTCAAGAGCACGTACACCACCCACGAAATAAAGCTAAGCTTCTACACTAAAAGTTAACACAAAAAAATTCCATCCATCCATCCCAAAAAGAAAGCTCCATGAAAATTCTCGATCTCGCTTCACCAAGGTTTCATAAAAGAGAGAGAGAGAGGCATGGCAATGAAAAAAGGAGAAAAAAGAGAAAAAGTGACAAAAGAAAGTCCAAAATAAAAAGGACTCAAAGAAGTCCCAAGAAAATGGACTCAAAAAGTCCAAGACAAAAAGAAAGAAAAAGATAGAATCAAAAGATTGCCATGACCTCTAGAAAAGAAACCTATGGTGAAGAAAGAAAGATAAAAAACATTAAAGGAATATTTCTTCCACAAAAATCATATAATACCACACACTTGCACCTCTTGATCAGATTGTATGAACTATTTCTCCTTAGATCTGGATTTTGACTTCGCAACATGTGCAAGGTAAGTATGCCACACTTTACCCTACGTTGCGCTCCACATAAGCTTTTCTAGAGGTAGGAAGTAAAGGCAACATCTTTTGCCTAAGTGAGGAACCAATTATACACATATGAGTGACCCGAGTGAGTCATTTTGAGGAGCTAAAGCTAACATTTACATTTTGAAAATCAAACAAAACCCAAGTTTCTAAGCAAGAGTAGAGTAGGAAGATTTGAATCTTTACTGTTCGATTATCCAATCATTCAAGATTCTATGGTAGACACTCCAAAGTTCACAGGTTCAGGTGAGGTTTGGAATAGCTTGTATGCATATTTCAAATCAAGGAGATGAACTAGCTTAGTACTTAGAACTTTACTTGAGGATGAGCAACGGACTAAGTGTGGGGGAGTTTGTTGGTGGTCCTTAATGATCAAATATGACCACCAATTAAGACGTAAAAAGAGGAGAAATTAACAAACTTAAACACATATGCATTTATTATTGATAAAGTTCCACATGTATTTGGAGATTATTATTTTGCAGGCCACAAGTACAAATACATGGGAGAATATACTTAAAGGTGCTTTCCAACGCTGATTTTTGCAAAGGAATAAATAGAAACATCCATCAACTCAACTCAACTAGGGCAAAGCACCACCAAGGAGTGATCCATGTCTAGTCGACAGCCCACCACGCGAAGGCTGTGGTGAGGCGGCTTTGTTAGGGGGTGGCCGACCCCTTGGGGCGGGTGACCCCCTGTCGGCTCCTCTCATCCACCCCTTCAACAGGTGATGGCATGTGGACATGCAAGGGTAGTGGAAGTTAGGGACGCACCAAGAATAGCTACTGCACTGCCTCTACTCCTTATATAAATAGAGGGGAACCCCCCTCTACACCACAAGACAATATAACACAAGAGAGTTACAATGTGACAAGAAGAGAAGAGCTCCATTCATATCTTAGTTCTCTAGCTAGTTCTAGTGTAGAGAGTGAGTGAGTAAGAGTGGAGAAGTACCAGAGTTGTCGGCTACCTACACTTGTGTACTATGGGACCCCTTATACACTTAGCGGAAGGAATGCCGGGAATCGTCGGCTCCTCTCCATTTGTACCTCTATGATCCGAATACTACTTGGAGTATAAGGTTCATGTTTATCTTTGGTGGTGAGTTATACTTTAAGTTAGTCTTGGTCATTATTTACTTGTGGGTTCATCATTCGTCCTTGTGATGATTACTCTAGTAAAGGGCCCTGATAAAGACGGATAACGCTGATCGATGCTAGAGTAATGGTCGATAGTGTAGATGTGGTGTCTAGGCTAGAGGCTACCTTTGTTTGCCTCGTACTCCATGGTTGAGGGGTAGGCGATAGGTGGTGATAGCCCTGTCCATCCCTCAAAATCCCTCATGTCTGGGTATGGCATAGAGTGGTAGGCCGGCAACACTTGGCATACCAAGTGTTATCTGGTGCCCAAAGCAAGTCTATAGTGGCAAAGCTATCTTAGCTTAGGATCTCTATCCCTAGTAAACCTCACTACCCAGGCTATCCTTCTTCTTGTTATCATTAGGTGAACTAGCTTAAGAGACTCTTACACCTCCGTTCCTCATAGAAATACGATAGTCTGAATACTTTTGGGTGAAATTTTACAATGGTAATTCCATGCGCTTGCGGATTATTTCTGTATATGTTAAGAAATACCAACAACTTGCAAAGAAGGCCATCTTGTCTTGGCATCAGTGCACATCTGGATGTGGCTATCGTCATGGTCTTGTTCCCACGTCGCACCATGGTGTGGCATGATGCTACAGTGTCGGTCGTGATGGCATTGTTGGCACAGTGGTGGTTTGCCAGCTATCCTGTGTGACATGAGCTTGTCATGGCCTTCTTCATCATCTCCATCCTTCTAATGGCATCATTCCATGAGCAAGTGGTTGCTTCCTAGTCATCGGTTGCTTCATTGGTTGCAGTGCTGATGGCCTCGACCCCGTACTGTGAGGTCTAGGCCCTTGTTGGCTCGGTTAACCTTGAAAGTCAAGGTTGCAGTCGTGTGCCCCATCCCATAGTAGGTGGGGTCATATGCCTATCTTGTCGGGTCATATTTGGATGGTGGGTTGCCATACCTATCTTCACCACCTAGTAGTGTTGTCTTGTCTATGTAGCATGGCACAGGGATGGCGCCTATCCTAAGATGGCTGTCCCCTTAGTCCTCCTAGAGTGAGTGGGGCATGCCTATCCTCATTGGAGAAGGTGTACTTGATGGAGCTCGACCCCTCCCTGTTCCTTCGCTAGGGTCAGGATTGAGGAGAGGTCATGCGAAGCTACGTTGCATGCATCGGTAGAGAGAGAGAGAGATCATGGTCAACCACTCACCTTAGTACATGGCTTCGGTCCGCATAGCTTAGACTGGCCACAGTTGCTGGGCTTATGTTGACTAGGCCATCGTGGGGTGCCCAGGCAGCTAACTAATCGGTGACTTGAGATATCCAGGGTATCATAACCCTGATAATTGCGCCTAGTGATATGGTGAGATGCACGAGAAAGCCCTAAAAATTCTTTGTGAAAATGCTAACTTAAGTGCTAAAATGTTTTGGTACTTTGTGGGAGAGTTAGCACCTTGAAAAGGGTTAAAAAGTTGGGAAAAGGAGTTGTTGATTCGGCTAGATATTTTCTCACTCGACCTAGATATTCCAGCGGATGTGCGCGCAACCAGAGGAGCTTGCCTAGATATTTTTAGGCCTGAGCCGGATATTCTGGTTTAGCCTAGGTCTAAGCACCCCAATGGTCAAGAGCATGAGCTGAGGGTATTTGGGGGGCTGCAGGCCCCTTCCTCCTCACTTCTCTCCCCGATTTCTCACATTTGGAGAGCAAGCAAGTTAGGGTTCTTCTGTCCTCTCTATCCCTAATGATTTGAGCTAAGATTTCTAGGAGACATTGAGTGCCCTTTGTGGGTGTGCATGAGAGATTGAAGATCCACCTCTTCCCCTTTCTCTCCCTCTCAAGCTTGGTGCAAATTTGAGTGAGGGATTTAGAGCCTAGTATGTGCATTAGGAATTTGCATTTGGTGGCACTAGAAAATCTTTGTGATTTGTGGATTTCTTGTTACTCTTAGTGATTGCCATCACCTAGATGACTTGGTGGATTGAGCTCTCCATCATGACGCTTGCGAGAAGATTGTGTGGAGCTCTACAGAAGTGATTGTGAGAGGCATTGTGCTTGCCCCACAGGAGCCGCGAAGAGCAACTATAGTAAAGTGTGTCATTGAGCTACCCTCACTTTTGGGGTAGGTTCTTGCAGCGCCCAACGTGTGGGCTAGGTTTGTGAAACACCTATTAGCATCTGAACCACCAAGTGAGAAGTTGACACAATGGGAACTAGCATGTTGGCAAAAACATGAACCTCGGGAGAAAAATCACCGTGTCAACCTTGTTCTTCCTGTTGGTTTGCATTCCCATACACAAGCTTATATTTACCTTCATATATATTGTGCTTGTGTAGTTTTTCTTGTAATTAGTTAGCTTGTGTAGCTTGCTAGTTACCTTCTTGCCTGTGTAGCTTTGAAGTAGCTCCCTTGTGTAGCTAGTTTACTTTGGTAGTGAATTAGTTGCTCTCTTGCGTGACTAATTGGCTTAAGTAGCCTTGTTAGTCACATTGCTTAGTTTGTATAGCTATGTAATTTGTGCTCTCTAATTTGGCTTGTGTAGCCTTGTGACTGTGCATTGTTAGTAAGCTTAGGAGCTTTGTGCTTTTGCTTACTAGTTTGTGTAGGAGCTCTCCTGGTGCTTAAAGTACTAGTTGCATAGGTTTGTGTGACCTTGCTCCTAGAATTGTTTAGGTGAGCTCTAGCTAGCTCAACACCTTTCTTGCCTAATTAGGATCTTTTATAAGGTTCTTGAGAACTTAGATAGAGGGGTGTAGTCTTGACTAGACCGATAGTTTTAATTCCACATTTGTTTCGGTTAGTGGATACAATTAATTTTAGAAAGGACTATTCACTCCCCCTCTAGTCCGCCATCTCGACCCTACACTTGTGATCAAGGATTTGGTGGCCCTACGTGGGTTTGATGGTTCGATACCATCAAGGGAGATCATAGTATAAGATCTCATGTGTTTTTTGGCAAGGATCAAGATAACCTATGCAGCTTCCACTAGGGTAAATGCATATGCGCCTAATGTGCGGTCTTTATGCTAGGCCATAAACTTGAAACAAATCCTCCATGTGTGCCTCTAATAGAGACTATCATCCATAAATGTAAGCTTTGGGGTCCAATTGTCCATGATATTATTCATATAAGATCAATCAAAGCTACCAATCAAGCATCTGAAAGGATTTTTGGATGGCTAGAGGGGGATGAATAAACTATAAACTTTCCTTCAAGGACAAAAACAAAAATAGGCAAGATTATTAGTAACAAATGTGATCCCTAATAGTTCTATATAGCCTAACGCTTCAATGTAAGCCTCCTACACAATTTTAGTGAGCAAGTAAGAACAACATGCTACACTAGATCACTCAAACTAATCAAGGCTAACTAGGTAACTAATCGAGCTACACAAGAAAGGCACCTACTTAGCAACTACACAAGCAATCAAAATAACAAGTAATTAGCTCGAGTAGTAGGTGGAAAACCACAAGGGAGACAACGATGACACAATATTTTTTCTCCCAAGGTTTAATTGCTTGTCGGCAATCTACTACTCATTATGACGAGTTCTTGGACCACCACTCCTCTACAAGTCTTGCGACCACACAGGCTTGGCCCTCAATGTGGGCACTCATTTTGAGATGCCGGTCAACAAGACACTCTCTAGTCTTGTTGATTCCACTAGACTTGCTCTTCATGAACCTCCATGGGGATGAGGACAAAGACCCACAAATTTACCATCTAGAACCGAAGAACAATCACCAAGTATTGCTCAATAAATAAACCTCAACAACACCAAGCCATATAGGTGGTGGCAACCACCAATAGTAACAATAATCATCGTAGGTACAACAATGAGCTAGTGCCACAAGATGCAAACTCTAAATGCAATGCACTAGATTCCTCACCAATCTAACTCTAAGTTAATCTCAAGGAAGCAAGGTGTGAGAGAGGTGCTCTTAAGCTCTAGAGGGTGTCTGAGTATCAGTAGAAATGGACAAGAGAACCCAACACCCTGAGCACATATCATATTTATAAGGGTTGACAAGTTGTTCCCCTTTTTGCTGGTTATTTGCATGTCCCATGGTCTAACCACACCCAGCAGTGGATTGACCACACTAGCTCCAATGGTTGTCTACAACAACCCAATAGTCGGCTATATAATTTAAAAATCATGTTTTTTTCTCTAGTCCTTCTCTGGTAGTCCTCACCAGATAAATTTGGTGTAACAAAAACTAGTTTCTAGTAAGGTTTTGGACCCCACTAGAAAAATCTAGTGGTCCCACATGGGACCCACCAAAAAACTAATTCTCGCTTTAAATTCTCCTATGCCCAAACAACCAAGGAAGGGGTATGTTGTAAGACCAGCCATGCTCCTCAGTCTTACCATAGCCACCACATTCACCAGTTTAGTCGCCTCACTAAGCACCTTAGTGAGTGCCACCCTTCAACATATTCTCGCGTGTCCGCTATAGACCTAGGTTGCCCTGGTAGTCAGACCAACCAGTGGGCTAATCAAGCTGATCAAACAACTGTTCGCCCATAGACAGCCCACCAGTAGGAAAATAACTAAGGCAAAAGGACCATACACTCTTATGCTTCCCCTCTAAGCGACAATAGATAAATCTAGTGAGTGCAAAAACATTGCACTAAGCACATCTCGCAAAGATTTTTCAAATGTGCCAATTCCCAAAGTGGGAATTGTATTCCATTGAACACCAACTCCTTAAGCATATGAGTTAACATTTTCAAAACATTTTTCAAAGCTTTTCACTTACTTCCTCACCACATCACTAGGTCTAATGCACATGCATTGTTAATCCTCATTTAGTGGCACTAGATAACTGTAATTGCTTTAGATTTCCCCTCTTATTAGTATTACTATCTTTCCTAAACTCAACCATGCACTCTATTGCACCTTGGCCGCTGAAACAAGACCCCCTTGCATATACCTTTGCCTTTAGGCTTGTTTCCATCTCTAACTCACTTCTTCTCCAATGTTGAGCACTTACACATGGTCATGATCATGATCATCACCTCCACCATCTCTTAGCCTTGCCCAACTCCTTTGTATGGACCAAGCTCAATCATCTCCATTGAAAGCATTAGTCTAGAAGTTGTCCTGAATTACCAATACCAAACTAGGGCTTTTATCACCCATCTTTTTCTCATCATCGGAGTTTCATCTCTTGCAACATCCTGATTATGGCCTTCATTTCTTGGGTCCTTTCTATGGCACAAATGTCCAGAATTTATTTGCTAAATGCTCCCTACATTCAAAAATGATAATCATATTTTTATTAGGGAAAAGTTAAGTTTTACAAAGTTTTACTGGCAATTAGTCAAATTATATGCAAGTTTAGGACTTCAAACATGCATCAATAGATTTGTGACCATAGTGTCCCTAAGATGATATTGGTTTTTTTAGTAGTAGACAATATATCTTAAGAGAAATCAAGGGTCAAAATATATTTTGTTTAACTTTTTTGTCATCAAAATACATGTAGCATTTTCCGAATAGGAGTACTAAATTGGAAAGTTGTGGGGTTAATTGATGATGCAAGGCATGATTTGGCAAGTTGGTATGGAAAATGAAGAGCAAAGTAGTATGTTTACAAGAAACCAAATTAGCAGCCATCAACCAGTGGATCATCTTCATAATGTTGGGTGCAAAGTTCATCAACAATGTTAAGGTACTACCAACCACAAATAGTAGAAGGATCATTCTCATTGTAGTTTTTGGGGACTACTTCTCCTTATTAAATGTCTCCACCTTTGACATTATGCTTCCTCCATCATCACAATGAAACTAGTTGAGATGTCCTAGGGAATCATCATGGTCTATTGACCCCTGACCGATGCGAACAAGCTCCTATTCCTCTATGAATTGAAAGAATATTGTGAAGCCATGTTTGGAATTGGTGGCTTGTTTTAGGAGACTTCAACGTCACCTATCAGGCGACATACGAAAAAAACATGAACCTCAATAGATGTCTAATGGGATCATTCAAAGCAACAATTGATGGCGTCCACCTAAAGGAAATTCATTTAAACATACATCGCTAGATATGAGTAACGTGCAAGACAACCTGATGATGACAAGAATTCATAGTTCTTTTTGCATGGAACATTGGGAGCTCCTCTTTGTCATGCCTTATGGCATATTGACATGCCACTCATCCTCTAAGGTATGGTCAACCAAGAGCCTAACAAGCACTTTCGCTTCTGAAGAACTAGTGGATACATATGGAGGGCTTTCAAAGAGGTGCTTCCAATAGCATAGCATAAACCAGCAAGATCATCCTAGCTAGTGAAATGCCTACATATTAAACTAGGGCATATCATGAAGGCCATTAAGGTTGAAAAAAACAAAAAATAGGTGATTGAAGATTACACGCCTTTATAGCTGTCCATTGTCAGTCAAAGAAGTAATTCTTCGCTTGGAGACCGCCCTAAGAGGATAAAGCACTCATACTCCAACAACTCGACCTGCTCAAATAGGCAAGGATTCTTTTGACATTTTCATGACTTTTCAATGAGCGCAAGACCAACCTTGCACTCATGGAAAAATCAAGAATCTGTAACAAAAGCCTACCTTACCTACATCCATTTTGGCAATGCCAACAATAATTTATTCCAACTTAGGGAGAATGCATGAGAATGGACAAACAATATTCATCGCCTACAAATGGATATGGGATGGTGTTTATTCATGAAAACAAAGAGAAGGTGATATTCAATCGCAATGGATAGCACCTTGGAACTTCCACAAACATACCACCTACCTTCCACTAGCCTTCCCTTGGCTACTAGCAACATGACCATACCTCCCTCAAAATCCCATTCTCCTAGGAGGAAATAAAGAGGCCATCCTCTCAGTACACAGATATAAGGTGTCTGACCTCACCTGAGGAATTCAACCAATCTCTATAATATGAACTACTAGGAATTCCACCTTCTAAACTTAGCAAATATCACCATCTTGCCAATGAAGGCAGATGCCAACCACATGGAGATTTCATGCAGATTAGCCTAATTCACGGCATGACCAAAATCTTCTCCAATCTACTAGGGAAATAGACCCACTACCTGTCTAAACATCTTGATGTCTAGACTGTTAGAGCACTAGTATATTAGGATAACCTCTTGTATGTCCAAAATATGGTGAGGCGACTATATAGAACAAAAACTCAAGTCCTCGTCCTAAAGCTTGACATTCAGAAGCCTTCGACACCATAAACTAGAGGTACTACTCAAGATGTTGCAAGCGCTCTGGCTTGACTTCACTAGTGTGCATGGATTTCAACCTTGTTTCGAATGGCAATGTCAAGGGCACTCCTAAATGGAAGGCTAGGTGATAGCTCCTCACACCTCTCTCTCTCACATAATGGCAAAATTAAGGACTTCCCTATATGCTAATGATGTGGAGATCTTCATTAACCCAAGCCAATGGGCCCAATAATGAACAATTGATATCCTTGAGCTATTTGGCAACGTCACTTGTCACAAACATAGAGAAAATCTCCATCCATCTGATTAGGCGTTACAACATTTCATTGACATGAGAAATGCAGTCTTAGGGGTGTTGGGGGGGGATGTAGCCTTTTGAATACCCCTTTCCCCTACGCCGCTCATAGGAACAAGCCAGGAGTATCCTTTCACTCAGGCAAAAGGATAGATGACAAACAAAGGCGAATTGAATGCGCTAGGAAGGCGAGCGATGAATGGACCGCATCTCAATGTCAAGTGCTGTGCATCCTTTCAATTATTATAACCCTCTTGTCAATAGGTGCATCAAACTTGGTTGCGGATAAGCTCCAGGATTTTGTCAAGGTGAAAGGCGAATGGTTGGAGGGTAACCAGAAGGCAAAAGCGATGCCAGATGAGGAGCAAAGGAGGATTCGGCCAAGACTAGTCCCCTCCTCGTTTTGAACCTGAGAGGGGAATGGGGGGACTAGTCGCATGCAAGGACGGTGGCATCTGAGGAGGGTGGTACACGCCATCGGACCAAGTCTCCCTGGTTAGATAGGAATATGCCACAAATCTACAGCAGTTGTAGGGGCATTTTAGTTTAGAAAAAGCCTACGTGCATGCATAAATAGAGCCCCAAGAGGGCATTGTAAAGGGGAGAAGAAGGAATGAAATGAACAGTTCTAGAATTCACTTCGCATATCTACTTTCGCGTTCCCTTCATTTCTTCCATCCCGTGGGTTTTCAAACAACCATAGTTCAAAGGTTAAGGCCTAGAAGAACAGGGGGTGTTTGGCAGAGCTCCTCTAAAGCGGATCCAGCTCCTCTATTTTTCAGTGAAAAATGACTCCTACAAAACATTTGGTAGGGCTCCTATGGAGGAGCAGAAGCCAACAAGGAAATAGGCACTTACTTTTCCTAGGAGCCTCCAAGTCCTTCTCGTGCTGTTACTTAGGCCCCAACTACATACACATTTTCTACATAAAGTACACATGCAACCACTAATTGAAAAGATTGGTTCGCGCCTATTAAGATCGAAAGGCAGGCTTTTAAAGCATGCCAGAAGGGCTCAACATAGTCACATTGGTACTTTCCTCCATTCATGACATATCATCTCACAAACATCCCATTGGCTCCTTGGGCGAGGAAACAAATTGGCAAGACCTGTTGCTGCTTCTTTTTGGAAAGGTGAGGAAAACTCAAAGGGCGAGGACTATTTGATAAATTGGCCGGTGATATGCAAAGCAAAAGAATTGGGTTACCTTGGCATTCTTGACTTAGACTAATTTGGGAGAGCCCTCTGAGTTCATTTGCTATTGCAAGAATATAAAAGAAAAAAAGAAAACCAGCCTTGGATTGGCCTGGAAATGCTTTGTGTAGGGGATAAAAACATATCAGATTGTAGCGGATAATGCTCTCTCTCATATCTTATTTTGGTTTTCTTTGTTGGATTCAGAGTGGAGTGGATAATACACAGATGGAGATGCATAGATTTTTTCGGATGTCGAAAATGGTGAGGAGATAGAGTGGAATAATTAGATCAGAGACAGATTTAAATAGTCGAGTAATATGTGCATATGTAAAGAATTTTATGCTTCACAAGCATTAATTTAGTAAAGAGGCAATAGCAAGCAGTAGACAATAATGTTGCATTTGAGTCCATGTTGTGGCTATCACATTGACACAATTAACACTTAATAGGATACCCACTCTCAAATGATAAATTATTAGAAAATAAGTAATAACCACTAACAAGTTCACAATTTAAACATTCAGAACATACAACAATCACATCACCAACTAAGAGTTATGATCTAACAAGTTTTTTTAAATCCTGAATTCCTCCTCTAGTTTTTAGTCTAGCGTGAGAAACCATTAATATCCTATTTTAAATATTGAATAATTCACATAGAATTTAGGATTTACGGATAATCCGTATCTAGCAGATTTTGCCGATTCCATATCCTATCATGCATCCACACACAATCAGATTTGGATTAGCCTAGATTGTGATAATAGGTTCGCTTGCTATTCTATGTGTCTACCAGTATATCCATTGGTAATGGCATGGAGACAAAATTTTAGTGGCTCCAAACATATTTGACTCCTTACACTTTTGGTTCAAAAAATCCACCACCATCGAACTTTAGAACCGGCGATGCATTGTCGATAGTGATAGACATGGGCTTCCACTGCTGGAACTAGAACTAGCAGTGATGGGCCTTTAAAAAGCAAAAAATAGAGAAAAAGATGAGTGCCCACTAGGCCGCTGCTCTAGCTCCAGATCTAAGGTTGTTGCCTGCTGTCGCACCCACGCTGGATTTTAGGGGTGAGAGTGCAAAAGAGGAGATGAAGCATTGAATCCACCACTTGTGACCCCACGTCAAGGTCCGTGGTCGGTTGAAAGCTCTAGTTTGGTTTTGGTAAATTGATGAAACCCTAAGTGCTAACCTAGTTTATCAAAATGATTATGAGATAGGTAGCACTACTCCAAGTGGTGAAGCAAATGAAGATCACGACATGATGATGGTGTTGCCATGGTGATGATCAAGTGCTTGGACTTGGAAAAGAAGTAAAAGAAAAACAAAAGGCTCAAGGCAAAGGTATAAGTGGTAGGAGCCTTTTTGTTTCAGCGATCAAGACACTTAGTGAGTGTGATCACATTTAGGTTCGATAGCCGTACTATTAAGAGGAGTGAAACTCGTATCGAAATGCGGTTATCAAAGTGCACTAGATGCTCTAACTCATTGCATTTGCATTTAGGATCTAGTGGAGTGCTAACACCCTTGAAAATGTTTGTGAAAATATGCTAACACATGTGCACAAGGTGATACACTTGGTGGTTGGCACATTTGAGAAAGGATGAAGAAGATAGAGTTGAAAAGGAGTTAGTCGCGCTGATCACAGAGTGACCGGACGCGTCCGATATGGTGACTGGATGTGTCTAGAATTAATGACCAAACTCTGGCTCAGTGGAGTGACCAGACGCTGAGAAGTTACTATTCAGCGTCCGGTCAATGTGAGTTAGCTCGATTCAGGTTTGTAGAGAAGCGACTAGTCACGTCCGATCGCCACACCAGACACGTCCGATGTGAACTAGCAACTCTTAGGTTTTAGTGCTATAATTGATCAGACTCTGGGAGCGTCCAGTCCCATGTGACTAGACACATCTGGTCAGCCCAGAGCGGCTCTGGGAGCTCTCTGGACTCGACCAGACACTGCCCATCCTATGTCTGGTCGTCCACACCGGACGCGTCCGGTTGCAATTGAGTGTTGTACTCATGGTAGCAATGGCTACTTTGTTTGAATGGGACACGTGGCGAACTGGCAGCGACTGGACGCAGGCGACCAAACACGTCCAGTGCACATGACCGGTGCGTCCGGTCATCCCGTAGCCAGCCTAATAATTGAGCCAATGGCTCTATTCGTGGGGGCTCTCTATTTAACCACCATGGCCGGTTCAAGCTCTCTCTCTTAGCCATTTGCATTGACATAGCAACCTTGTGAGCTTAGCCAAAGCCCTCCCACTCATCTCCATCATTATTTCATCATCTTGTGAGATTGGGAGTGAATCCAAGTGCATTGCTTAAGTGTTTGCATCTAGAGGAACTTGGTGTTCGTGTTTCGTTGTGGGATTCTCTTGTTACTCTTGGTGGTTGCCACCACCTAGATGGCTTTGAGTAGCGAGGATCGTTGAGCGGAGGTTGGTGATTGTCTCCAGCTCCGATCATGGTGATTGTGTGGGGTTCTTGACCTTTCCCTGGCAGAGAGCCAAAAGGTACTCTAGTAAATTGCTCGTGGCTTGTGTGATCCTCATCTTGTGTTGGTTGTGCGGCACCCTATTGAGGGTTTGGCTTGTGATGCCAATTACCGCGTGAACCACCAAGTGAGTGAATCGCCACAACAAGGACTAGCTTGTCGACAAGCAAGTGAACCTCGATAAAAGTCATTGTGTCATCATTTGATTCCGAGGTGATTGGTCTTCATTGGTATTCAATCTTGTGATTGATTGGTTCATTCCTCGACTCGGTGGTATAACTATCTTGCTCTCTCTCTTTACATTACCGCAAACTAGTTGTCAAGCTCTTTAGTGTAGCTAGTCGTGAGAGCTTGTTAGTTTGGTTAGTGTGGCTCTTTAGTTAGCCTTTGAGAGCACACTAACTTAGTGTAGTGACATAGCCATTGTGTGGATAGAGACTATATAAACTAGAATTGTGGTAGGTGCTTGCATTTTTAGTAGGCTTGCGCAACACTTGCTTTGCCTCATATTTGTCTAACTGGTTTGTTAGGTATTGTTGTAGAAAGTTTTAATAGGCTATTCACCCCCCTCTAGCCATTAGGACCTTTCAAGTGATATCAGAGCCAAGGTCACCGTGATTTGAGGCTTAACAACCTTCGGTGTAAAAATAGCTCAAATCAACAACACCTAGAAGCCACCCCAATTTGATGGCTCAAACTATCCCTATTGGAAGGCTAAGATGACAACTTATATCAAGTCAATCAATAGGAAGGTTTGGAAGGTGGTGGAGACCAAGATTGAGATTGATGATGAAGAGTCTCCCACCGCTGCCAAAGAGATGCTACTCCAAAATAATGACATTGCTCTTAGTGCCATCCATGATGCTTTGGATGAGAGAACATTTGAGCAAATCAAGAACATTGAGAGAGCTCATGAGGCATGGAAGAAGTTTGAGGAATCATTTGAGGGCACTCAAGCCATGAAGGGTGCAAAGGCATACATTCTTAAGGAGAAGTTTGCAAGCTTCAAGATGAAGGAGGATGAGAGTGTGCTGAAGATGTTTCATAGGCTTCAAGTGCTTGTCAATGATCTCAAAGCACTCGGAGAAGAGGTGAAGGACAAGGACTTCTCCCACAAGTTCTTAAGATGCTTACCTTCGAGATTTGGCACATTGGTCACTATTCTAGTAAGGAGCGGTTTGGACACTATGACACCAAACCAAGTGTTGGGAGATATAATGACCGATGACACATATAGAGATGATATTGAGAAGGAAGAAAAGAAGGAGAAGAAAGATGAGAAGAAGGATGACAAGGAGAAGAGTGTGGCATTCAAGGCCACATCATCGAAGGGCAAGGCAAAGCAAGATACATCAAGTGAAGATGATGGTTCTTGGGATGATAATGATGATGAGAAGATGGCTCTCTTTATCAAGAGATTTGGCAAGTTTATGATGAAGAAGGGCTACCATGCTAGAAGAAAGAAATCTTCATCCAAGAACAAGGAAGAGTCAAGAAGGTGCTTTAATTGTGGAAGCAATGATCATCTTGTTGCTCAATGCCCATATAATAGCGATAATAGTGATGACAATAAGAAGAACAAGAAGAAGGACAAGAAGGAAAAGAAAAAGGACAAAATGACTTTCAAGAAGAAGGGTGGTTCATATATGGTCACTTGGGATTGTGATGCTTCCTCAAGTGATGATGATAGTGATGATGACAAGACCACCAAGAAGAAGGCACTTAAACGTTTTGCTATCAATGAGAAGCCTTCTCTCTTCAACACTCCATCATGCTTTATGGCTAAGGCCACTAAGGTACAAACTTATGATGATGGAAGTGATGAGGAACATGATAATGAAAATGATAGTGAAAGTAATGATGATGAACCCACTAAAGATGAATTATTTGACATGCTAGAAGATGCTAAAGAACACTTTGACATTAAGAGAAGGGAATGCAAGAGCTTGAATAAGGAAGTAAAAGCCCTTAAGCAAGCCCTTGATGAGCTCAAAGCAACTCATGAGAGGCTAGAGGAAGCCCATGAGAAGCTTGGCAAGGCTCACAAGAAGTTTGAAAAAGCTCATTCTTCTTTGCTAAATGGACAAAATAAGAATAAGCATGTTGAGACTTGTAATGTCGGCTTAACTTGTGACCTAATTGATGAATCATTATCTATGCCTATCATTGTTGCTCCCGCTAACCTTTCTTGTAGCACTTCTACTTCCACCTCATCTAGTAGTGATGGTTTCACTTGTGAAGCCTCACTAATGGTTGAGAATCAGACCCTCAAGAAGGAGGTCAATAAGCTCACTCACACCTTGGCTAAGGCCTATGATGGTGAGGACCACTTGCTTATGTGCTTGGGTAGCTAAAGAGCTTCTCTCTACTAGCTAAAGAGGTTCTCTCTACAAAGAGGGATTGGGCTATATCCCCAAGAAAGGCAAGGCGGCATTTGCTCCTCACAAGACTAGTTTTGTGAAGAACAATAGTTGGTTTTGCACTAGTTGCAAGCAAGTTTGTCATAAAGAGCATGAGTGCAACAACAAGAGCAAAAATGCTAATGTATCCTCCATTAAGCTTGATTCTTTCTGTATGCTTACCAAGGGTGCAAATGGTGTAAAGGCTAAGTTCATTGGTAAACCATGGATGGGCACTAAGAAGAAAGCCATTTGGGTGCCAAAGGGCTTGGTCACTAACCTTCAAGGATCCAAGCAAGTTTGGGTACCTAAAAAGAATTGATCTTCTTTTGTAGGTCAATTACAAAGCTAGAGGAAGGCATTGGGTCTTGATAGTGGGTGCACTCAACACATGACTAGTGATGCAAGAATGGTCAACTCAATCAACACCAATGGCAATGATGATTATAAAAGTATCACATTTGGTGACAATGGCAAAGGCAAGGTCAAAGGGCTTGGTAAGATTGCAATATCCATTGACATGAGCATATCCAATGTGTTGCTAGTAGAGAGCTTGAACTTTAATTTGCTATTCGTGGCTCAATTGTGTGATCTTGGATTCAAATGCATATTTAGGGTAGATGATGTAGAGATCATCAGTGTAGATGGCTCTAACTTGATCTTCAAGGGCTTTAGATATGAGAATCTATACTTGGTTGATTTCAATGCTAGTGAAGCTCAACTATCTACATGTATGTTCACTAAGTCTAGCATGGGTTGGTTATGGCATAGAAGGCTTGGTCATGTTGGAATGAAACAATTGAATAGATTAGTTAAGCATGATTTGGTTAAAGGCTTGAAAGATATTGTGTTTGAGAAGTATAAGCTTTGTAGCTCTTGTCAAGCCGGAAAACAAGTTGGAAACACCCATCCTAAGAAAAGCATGATGAGCACTAGTAAAGCATTTGAGTTATTGCATATGGATTTGTTTGGGCCAACACAATACACTAGCATGGGTGGCAACAAATATGGCTTTGTGATAGTGGATGATTGCACTAGATACACTTGGGTATTCTTTTTTGTGGACAAAAGTGATGTGTTTGCAACATTCAAATCATTTGTCAAGGGCATTCACAATGAGTTTGAAACAACCATCAAGAGAGTTAGAAGTGACAATGGTAGTGAGTTCAAGAACACTAGAATTGATAAGTTGTGTGATGAATTTGGAATTAGACATCAATTCTCGGCCAAGTACACTCCATAATCAAATGGCCTTGTTAAGAGAAAGAATAGAACACTCATTGATATGGCAAGGTCTATGCTTTGTGAATACAATGTGTGTCAATCTTTTGGGGCCGAAGCTATCAACACGGCTTGCTATTGTAGCAACCACCTCTGTTGTCACCCATTGAAAGAGAAGACACCGTATGAGCTCTTGAATGGTAGAAAGCCCAATATTGCATATTTTCGGGTCTTTGGTTGCAAATGCTATATCTTGAAGAAAGGCACTAGATTGAGCAAGTTTGACAAGAAATGTGATAAAGGATTTCTACTTAGATACTCAACTACTAGCAAAGCATATAGAGTTTGGAATTTGGATAGTGATACTCTTGAGTAAGTTCATGATATTGAATTTTATGAAACCAAGGGTTCTCAAGTAGAGAATGAGAACTTGGAAGATGTTAGAGGCATTTAACTTTCAAATGCCATGAAGAACATGGATGTTGGTGAATTAAGGCCTAGGCAAGTGAATGATGATGAAGATGATCAAGTGCAAGTGCTCTCTAACTCAAATGTGCAAGATGATACAAATTAAGCTAATACAAGTGACTCTCATGATAATGAACAAAATCAAGTGGCTAGTACATTATCTCAACCCAATGATCAAGCAAGTGCAAGTAATCAAGTTCCAATCCTCCAACCAACAAATATTGCAAGGGATCATCCATTAGACACTCATTGGTGATATTTCAAGAGGTGTGCAAACTAGATCAAGATTGGCTTCATTTTGTGAGCATTTCTCATTTGTGTCATCCATTGAATCAAAGAAGATAGATGAAGCATTGAAGGATGTTGATTGGGTGAATGCTATGCATGAAGAATTGAATAACTTCATAAGAAATCAAGTATGGGAATTAGTAGAGAGACTAAAGGGACACAATGTGATTGGAACCAAATGAGTTTTTAGAAACAAGCAAGATCAAGATGGGATATTAGTAAGGAACAAAGCAAGACTGGTAGCACAAGGATATACACAAGTTGAAGGTCTTGATTTTGGAGAAACATATGCCCTGGTTGCTAGATTGGAAGCAATTAGAATCTTACTAGCTTATGCTTGTGCCCATAACATCAAGCTCTATCAAATGGATGTTAAGAGTGCATTTCTCAATGGTTACATCAATGAAGAAGTATATGTTGAGCAACCTCCCAGTTTTGAAGATGACAAGAAGCCCAACCATGTGTACAAGTTGAAGAAGGCATTGTATGGCTTGAAGCATGCATCTAGAGCACGGTATGAGAGATTGAGGGACTTCCTACTCTCTAAAGGATTCATGATGGGCAAGGTTGACACCACTCTTTTCATCAAGAAGATTGGAAAAGATTTATTTGTGTTGCAAATCTATATTGATGACATCATATTTGGATCAACCAATGAAGATTTTTGTGAAGAGTTTGGAAAGATGATGGCTAATGAGTTTGAGATGTCCATGATTGGAGAGTTAAGTTACTTCCTTGGTCTTCAAATTAAGCAATTGAAGAATGGTACATTTGTGAGTCAAGGCAAGTATATCAAGGACATGATCAAGAAGTTTGGCATGAGTGATAGCAAAGCCATTAGTACACCAATGGGAACAAATGGCAACTTGGATAGTGATGCAAGTGGCAATATGGTGGATCAAAAATTATATCGGTCTATGATTGGAAGCATACTCTATGTGACTGCATCAAGGCTGGATGTCATGTTTAGTATATGCATGTGTGCAAGATTTCAAGCCTCACCTAGAGAAAGTCATTTGAAGGCCACAAAGAGAATATTGAGGTACTTGAAGCATACAGAAAATATTGGTTTGTGGTATCCCAAAGGAGCAAAATTTGAGCTAGTTGGTTACTTCAACTCGGATTATGCGAGATGCAAGGTTGAAAGGAAGAGCACCTTAGGCACATGTCAATTGTTGGGAAGATCACTTGTTTCATAGTCATCAAAGAAGCAAAATAGTGTTGCATTATCAACCGTCGAAGCCAAATACATATCCGCCTATAGTTGTTGTGCACAAATACTTTGGATGAAGGCCACCTTGAATGACTTTGGAATCAAGTTTAAGAAAGTGCCACTGCTATGTGACAATGAGAGTGCAATCAAGTTGACCAACAATCTGGTTCAACATGCAAGAACAAAGAACATTGATGTCCGCCACCATTTCAGAAGAGATCACCAACAAAAAGGGAACATTTGCATTGAGAGTGTAGGCACCGAAGATCAACTTGCCGATATATTCACCAAGCCATTGGATGAGAAAAGGTTTTGCAAGCTAAGAAATGAATTGAACATATTGGATTTCTCAAATATGTGTTGATGCACCCCCACTCATATGACATGCCTCTCCTTCGTGCAATCCAAGGTAAAAGTTGATTGGCATGGCATACATCCTTGCTAAGGACATGTTTAGTGCATCTAGTCATCCCTCACAATAAATAGGTTCATTCATGAAAATCAAATTATTTTGATGGTTGTATGGTACCACTATTGCTTCTATACTTGATTTGGTCTAGTGGTAGCATATGACATGTTTGTGGGCTTGTAAACCTGTGTTTGATCTAGAAAATGAGCTCTAAGTGTTTAACTCAATATGGTATAAGATAACCCTTATTTGGAGGAGTGAAGAAGCTTGTCCTTGGATCAAACCGAGTTAAATATCTTTGTCAAATGATCTAGATTGGATCAAATTTGGGAGAATGATCCTCACCCCATTGATTGACATTGATAATCTCAACCTATCTACATTTTTAACCTTTGTGGTCATTGATGACAAAGGGGGAGAAAAACAAAGATATAAGTGTTAAGGGGATAAATAGTGTACTAAGATAGTGAAAAGACAACAAGGGGCAAAATTTGACATAGGGGGAGAGATATTGGCAAAGGAAAGGGATCAATTAAAAATTCGAGCACACAAGTAGGGGGAACAAGCTCATGAACTTGTATGGTGCATTTGAATGTGCATTTCATATGTTTGCTTGCATGGCACAAGTTTTTAAATATGCATGCTTGTGTGGTGTATGCTAGTTGCAGGTTTAAATGATGAAATGAAAAAGTAGCATGCATAGGTTAAGTAACTAGACTCGTGCTCACATTATGAAAACTAGACCCTTACTTCTAATGTTGATCTCATGGGGTATTCTAGTTTTTGTGTATGTCTATTTACTAATGGTGCTAAGGATGGTATATTGGTGCACTCCGATTGGTATCATGCTTCAAAGGTCCATCTTTTATACCTTAGCATCATTTGGTAGACATTGTCTCCTATATTTCCTATCTAAGCATATTTGCAAGCTACAATCCAAACTCTTAGCACATATGTAGGGGGAGCAATTGTTACCATACGGGGTTCATGAAATTTGTCCATATCCTTTTACACATGGTAAATATGCTTGGGCAAGCAACATGGATTCAATTAAATTTCAATTCATATCTTTATGTAAGGGTTGTCATCAATTACCAAAAAGGGGGAGATTGAAAGCTCTAGTTTGGTTTTGGTGAATTGATGAAACCCTAAGTGCTAACCTAGTTTATCAAAGTGATAATAAGATAGGTAGCACTACTCCAAGTGGTGAAGCAAATGAAGATCATGACATGATGATGGTGTTGCCATGGTGATGATCAAGTGCTTGGACTTGGAAAATAAGTAAAAGAAAAACAAAAGGCTCAAGGCAAAGGTATAAGTGGTAGGAGCCTTTTTGTTTCGGTGATCAAGACACTTAGCGAGTGTGATCACATTTAGGTTCGATAGCCATACTATTAAGAAGGGTGAAACTCATATCGAAATATGGTTATCAAAGTGCCACTAGATGCTCTAACTCATTGCATTTGCATTTAGGATCTAGTGGAGTGCTAACACCCTTGATTGTTTGTGAAAATATGCTAACACATGTGCACAAGGTGATACACTTGGTGGTTGGCATATTTGAGCAAGGGTGAAGAAGCTAGAGTTGAAAAGGAGTTAGTCACGCTGATCACAGAGTGACCGAACATGTTCGGTATGATGACCGGACGCGTTCGAAATTAATGACTGAACTCTGGCTCAGTGGAGCGACTGAACGCTAAGAAGTTATTATTCAGCATCTGATCAATGTGAGTTAGCTCGGTTCAGGTTTGTAGAGAAGCGACCGGATGCATCCGGTCGCCACACCAGACGCATCCGGTGTGAACCAGCAACACTCGGGTTTCAGTGCTATAATTGATCGGACTCTGGGAGCGTCCAGTCCCATGTGACCGGACATGTCCGGTTGGCCCAGAGCGGCTCTGGGAGCTCTCTAGACTCAACCAGACACTAAGTCTCCTATGTCTAGTTCGGTGTGACCGGACGCATCTGGTCGGCCCAGAGCAGCTCGGGGAGCTCTCTGGACTCAACCGGACGCTGCCCGTCCTGCGTCCGGTCGTTCACACCAGACGCGTCCGGTCGTAGTTGAGTGTTGTACTCATGGCAGCAACGACTACTTCATTTGAATGGGACACGTGGCGAACTAGCAGCGACCGAACATAGGCGATCGAACGCGTCCGGTGCACATGACCGGTGCGTCTAAGCATCCCGCAGTCAGCCCAATAATTGAGCCAATGGCTATATTTATGGGGGCTCTCTATTTAAGCCCCATGGCTAGTTCAAGCTCACTCTCTTGGCCATTTGCATTGACATAGCAACCTTGTACGTTTAGCCAAAGCCCTCCCACTCATCTCCATCATTGTTTCATCATCTTGTGAGATTGGGGGTGAATCCAACTGCATTGCTTGAGTGTTTGTATCTAGAGGCACTTGGTGTTCGTGTTTTGCTGCGGGATTCTCTTATTACTCTTAGTGGTTGCCGCCATCTAGATGGCTTGGAGAAGTGAGGATCATCGAGCGGAGGTTGGTGATTGTCTCCGGCTCTGATTGTGGTGATTGTGAGGGGTTCTTGACCTTTCCACGGCAGAGAGCCAAAAGGTACTCTAGTAAATTGCTTGTGGCTTGTGTGATCCTTATCTTGTGTTGGTTGTGCGGTACCCTATTGAGGATTTGGCTTGTGATGCCAAGTAGCGCGTGAACCGCCAAGTGAGTGAATCGCCACAATGAGGACTAGCTTGCCGGCAAGCAAGTGAGCCTCGATAAAAATCATTGTGTCATCATTTGATTTCGAGGTGATTGGTCTTCATTGGTATTCCATCTTGTGATTGATTGGTTCATTCATCGACTCGGCGGTATAACTATCTTGCTCTATCTCTTTACATTACCGCAAACCAGTTGTCAAGCTCTTTAGTGTAGCTAGTCGTGAGAGCTTGTTAGTTTGGTTAGTGTGGCTCTTTAGTTAGCCTTTGAGAGCACACTAACTTAGTGTATTGACATAGCCATTGTGTGGATAGAGACTATATAAACCAGAATTGTATTAGGTGGCTTGCATTTTTAGTAGGCTATCGTAACACTCGCTTTGCCTCATATTTATCTAACCAGTTTGTTAAGTGTTGTTATAGAAAGTTTTAATTGGCTATTCACCCCCTCTAGCCATTAGGACCTTTTACCGGTGCCACTGTCCGCGCTAGTGCCAAGGCCAGATTTGCCACCTCAACCTGCGCCCTGTGCTGACAAGCATCCCCACCTCTAGGGCTAGGGCTTGATCCACACCCATGCGACACCATGCTTGTTGCTGCCACCCGCGCGAGTGCTGGATCCACCCGCACCGAGGAATGCCTGTGCGGAGGCTGGGGCCAAGGCCAGGGAGCACCGCTTGCGCTGGATGAAGGGTGGGGAGTAGAGCAGAGGCAGGAGGGTGAGAAGTTAAGTCCAGGAGGGAGGGTGAGTGGGAAGGATAAGGCTAGGCGCTAGATAGTTAACCATATTTTATAAAATTTCTAGGTCCTGTAAACAATGAGTACGGTAATGATACCTATTATTGCCGGGTTGCACTGCCAACCGGAAGTAGTATTATTTTTTCCTTACGAACCGACAACGATACCCTTATTATTGTCGGTTTAAAAGTTATGAGAATGATGAACTTGCAAGGATTATGAGTTCTGTAGCAGTGTTTATCTCCAGAATCTAGTAAAAAGAAAAAATAAAACATAGAATGCTCCAATATGAAATCACGATGACAACCCCTATCGAGGAATTCGTATCACTCTGGTTCCAGCTTCAATGGCCGGAGATGAAGACACAATGGCTTTGAAATGGATGGCAAAGATTGAATACTCTGCCCGGTCAGTATATCGCCCCCAATTCTGGAGATCCTTCAAACGCTACAGTATCAATTCGTGGAGAAGTGAGTGACTAAATTTATCCCTAAAAACTAACCACAAGACTTTATTTACTCTATCTATTTGTTTCAAATTGTATGTCGTTTTGATTTTTAAGTACATAGTTTTGTTACGCTCCTAGATCGATATACGTTATGTTTATATATATATAGGCAATTTTTGCTGTGGGATATCGCGAAAACAACAAATTGGCTGCAACACACCGCCAACACTTGTTTTTGCTGAGTACCATTATGAAATCGTGAATGTTTGCCAGTGGACACCGCCTCCATTAAAATAAAGAAAAACAGCAATCGGGAGAGAGAAAGCATAGTAAAGAGACATTTTTACCCCTGTCGGCCTGAGTCCTATCATTTAGGTGGTCCGGTTGGACCAGCTTGGCTCATCCCCGATCGTCATCTTCCTTCCCCCGTTCTCGTTCTTGTCAGTCTCTCTCCCCATCCTCATTCCCATCTCGACGAACCCTAGCTTCGAGCCATGGCATCGAGCTCGCATTCCACACCATTCAGCGCGCCACACCCAGCTTCGCCGTCGCTTGACCCCTACAGAGACCAAGCTGGATTCTTGCCCTTGGTTCCTTGCCACAAGTGCGGAACCGTTTTCATCGGGCGCGTGTCATAGAAGCCTGGCAGCAAGGGGAAGAGGTTTTACAAGTGTCCACTGCTTGAGCATGTAAGTGGTCGTTGACTTCTAACTTGGTTTTGAGGAGATGAGCATTTTTTTGATTTTTCATCTCTTGTTTGCCAGACCGACTTTGCGTGTGGAGTGTACTACTTTGAGGAATAGTATATCAATTACTTGGTCGCCAAAGGCATTCTTCCTCGTGCTTGTAGTCAGGTTCGAGTTCAGGGTGCCATGGGACTCGAGGTGATGAGGGAAGGCAATGACAAGGAGAAGGCCTGCCAAGGATTTGATGGCTGCCAAGATCTATTGGAGACTGTAGTGATTCATCTCCAAGGTTCAGAGGCACTACTGAAGTCAGTACTTGAGAGCAACAAGAAATTGTTGACCAACATGAATAAAATTGGAGAGCGGCTGCTTGTAGTTGGTGGTGTAATGGTTTTCATTTTGGTGTTAGTTCTATTAGTGTTGTTGGTCAAGTGAAGCAGAACAATAGGTTGTCATGTATCCTGGTTATCATGTATCCAGTTAGTGTTGTTGGTCATGGTCATGAACATGTATCCAGTTAGTGTTGTTGGTCATGAACATGTATCCAGCTTATCTGTACCTTGTTTGAAATCAATGATGCATCTTAACTATGTTGCAAGAAAATGGTCTGCCAAATTGTATCTGAGTTCATGAATGATGGGGCAAGAAAATGGTGTGCCAAATTGTTGCAAAAACATGCATCCAGGTTTAATTTGATCACTTCACACAACAAAGTCTGCCAACTGAGTTCATGATTGAGATTGCATAACTGAGTAGCCTTGGTGGTCCACTACATAACAGGTTCACCACAAAATAGATCCATTACATAAGACATGCATCACAGGTCTAGGATGAGCTTCTTGTTGCATCACATCCTCTTGCCGGCCTTGCTTGCCTCCTTTTCCCCAGCCTGCATTTCTTCTCTAGTAGCCTTGGTGGTCACCACCTTTTTCTTCTTCTTCTTTTGATGCTGCACTTCTACTATTGGGGAGGAAGTTTCACCACCTAGCTCCAATGCCCTCTTGCGGCTGTAGTCATACCCAACATTAGAAAGATAAATAACAGTATGTTGTCATAGATAACAGGCATCAAGTCTTTACACTTACCTCCTAGTGTTTGCTGCAGGGCTGTTTGTTAGAGGTGGTGGTGCAATGTTTGGTGGGCTGTTTGTTAGAGCAGGACAGACAGTTGTTTCTTGAGCTCCTTCAATCTATGATTGCTAGGTAGAGACAGTTGTTGTGGTAGTGCTTTTCTTTTTCTTTGCTCTCTTGGGCTTTGGTGGTGCTGGTGGTGGTGCATCAGAGTCATAAACAGTTTCATTACAGGTCTTCATCATGTGACCAAACCCTCCACACCTCTTGCACTGGCGCTAGCTTTTTTGCTTGCCACCTTCTTTAGAACCTTTTATCCTTCTTGATCTGGGCCGACCTGCAGCTCTCTTCAACCTTAGAGGCCAAAGTTTGAAACCCAAGTCCACATTAGGCCACTGGTTCCTATCTGTCATGGGACTTATCACATGTTCATATGCTTTCTTGAACTTATCAACCGAATAATAGTCATCTATGTAGTCTTCCACACTTCTGTTGCGCATGGAGTGGATGAAGTAGAGAGCATGAGTACATGGCAATCTAGTAATCTGCCACCTTTGACAGTTGCATGATCTATTATCAAGGTCGACAGTATGCCTCTAGGTTTTCAGTTCCTTTGTAGTGCGTTGAATCTCAGTAGCGTTGTTGGGCCCCCTATGTATGGCATACTGTAAATTCCTACTCATGGCATGCAGCTCTTTGGTGACATGAGGCAAGATCTTGTCTCTCAGCTTAAGTGACAGTGACCTCCTAAGGTCTTATTTCTCCATGATCATTTGCCTGATCCTATCCAACAGAGGAATTAAAGCCAAGGACTTCTCATTCCTAATCCAACTGTTGAAGGTCTCTGCTATGTTGTTAGTAACATAGTCACATTTGCTTGCATGAGAGAACTTCCATCTACTCCATATGTGCTTGTGGTTGTCCTCTATCCAGTTCATTGCCCTTGGTGAAGCTTGCTTCATGATGTTGTAATGGTGATCAAAGTGCCTCTGGTTGTAAGCTCTGCTTGCTGGCCATAAATGTTTCTTGAACACTACTCCTCTATATCTCTTGTTAAAATTCTTCACTAGATGTCTCATGCACTCTCTATGCTCTACTCCATTTGGGAAAACATATGTAACTGCCTTATCTATTCCTTTGCCTGCATCTGTGCATATGACCAGGCCTGGAGGAGTCCCAATTGCCACTTTAAGTTTCTCAAAAAACCATTTCCAATTTTTAGCAGTTTTAGACTCAAAGACACCATATGCCACTAAAAAAAGCCAGTTGTGTCCATCCACAGCTGAAGCAGAAGCTAACTGCCCTCTCCACCTCCTAGTCAAAACTGTTGAGTCAACACCTAAGAAGGGTCTGCATCCATTCAAAAAACCATCAACACAGCTCTTAAATGCAACAAACATCCTTGTGAACCTCCTCTTATTACTAGCTAGTGTCCACTCAATGTCCATAATGCTACCAGGATTTGTCCTGTCCACCTCAGCCTTGAATCTAAAAACATCTTCAAAGCTGTCATCCCATTTTCCTTGAATTTGCTCTAGAGCCATTTGTAGTCCATCCCAGACAACATAGTATGAAAGTTGGATGTTGTACTTGTTCTGCAAATCCTTCCTCAGTTTACCAGCTTGAATTGTTGGTTCATCCTTCAGGATGGTAATGGCCCTGTCCCTCACCCAGGCATTGGTAGCCATGCAGTTCTTCTCCAATTGGGATGTGATGGCACAAGTATGTTTTCCCAACTTCTTTATCTGACAAATAAAAGGAAGGCCAAGCATCAAACACATGTTGGGAAAAATAAGAACCAAAATGTAAGGAAATTTGAAAAAGAAATAAACTGACCTACCAAGTCTTGCCATCTTGCAATTGAGAAGCATGTATCCTCCACTTGCACCTCTTCTTCTTGCTCTTGAATCCTTTGCAGTGCCCTCTATACCTTTTGGATTCACTGTAAGGAGCTGCAATTTCAAACTCTTTTAGCACAGCATATTATCTAATAGCCCTCTTAAAGGTGTCCCCATCCTCAAATGTGACACCACATTCTATAGTTGGGTTTTCTAAGTTAGTAACATGCTCATTGATCTCACAACCAGCATCATCATCAACATACAAATCATCATGAACAAGAGAGTCAGAGTCAGTATCCCCCTCTGATGCTTGTTGATCTTGTTGTTTTGGCATATAATGGCCCTCATCATTGACCCCAACATACTCCTCAACATCTTCTTCCCATGAAACATCATCATCAACATGCTTCTTCTTGCTTCTTCCTTGAGCAGGTGTGGATTTCTCAGCTGAGTCATCAGAGTTAGAAGAGTGAACACTGTCATCATCAATTTCTCCCCCACTAAGTGACTCCACATTGGCCTCACCTCCACCAGGCCCAACAGTTTCAACAATCTGATTGTTCTGCCTATCATCATGACCAAGCAGAGGGGGCAGCAATGGGAGAGCAATAGATGCACTGGCCTCATTATCCAAAGACACACTCTGACTATATGCAATAGGAATCATGTCATAAAAATTCACAAACAAAGGTAGCCGCCTTAGGTGCCAATAATTGTTAGTAGCATCCATCAAAGCTGCATTTGAGGTCAGATTGGTATAGCATTGGGTGTTCTTGTCGAAATATGTCAAATTGAAGCCCTGATTCTTCCCAATAGACACTTTGGCAGCTACATCCTTACTTAAATCAATCAGATTCAGAGTGTCCCTATCAACAATGAGCTAAAAATCTGCTGCATTGTGAGCCACATTTCTACCGTCGTCGCAAGCCTCATAGTAACATGGGACACGCACTGCTATGCATAATGCAGAACTACTATCCATCCTAAAACATGGACAAGAACAAGAAATCATGAAAACCCTAGCTTTGGATGCGCAAATTGACCCCCAAGTTCCACTGCAACCCTATTAACCAACCCCAGATCGAAAAGTGGAAGAGGATAAGAGTGCATACCCCTTAGGAACCCATGACAGATTCACTCCCTTGGACGGTGAATCTATGCTCGGGCGGAGCCGCTTCGATTTCGCCGGCGAAGCCATCTTCATGCATCCATGGCACGCCGACTGTGGGGAAGAGACGGCGGTGTGGGCGGCAAGAGACGGCGGCGTGGTTGGCTGGAGACGGCGGCGCTGCAGGAGACTGGAGACGGCGACGTGGGTGGCTGGAGACGGCGGCGCTGCAGGAGTCTGGAGATGCCGGCGCTGCGGGAGACTGGAGACGCCGCCGGCTAGGGTTGGATAGAGCACAGGGTCTGGTTCGATGTGGTTCGGCTCGACCAACAGGGTCTGGTTCGACCAAGGGCCAACGCTGGTCATTTTGGAATGTTTCTCTCTCCCGATCGCTGTTTTTCTTATTTTAATGGAGGCGGTGTCCACTGGCAAACATTCGCGATTTCATAATGGTACTCAGCAAAAGCAAGTATTGGCGGTGTGTTGCAGCCAATTTGTTGTTTTCGCGATGTCCCACAGCAAAAATTGCCATATATATACTAAAAGCTATGTATCTAGAAAAACTAAAACGTCTTATAATTTAAAATAGAGGGAGTACATCATTTTATAAAGATCATGTGGAATTTGGGAAAGAGTGAAACATTAATTCTTTTTAGAACGAGCACCAAATCTTGCGGCAGTAGCGGAAAAGATTAATACGGAGTGCTTAGTGCAATATAGACGGGCTTTCCAATGACAAGTTTAAATTTTGGAACGTTTTGCAAAAATTTGTGGCGGGTTTTGTGCTTTGGCACAAGAGTGTGGATGGCGCTATTTGAGACAGCAGTGTTGTTGGTGTTTATCCTGCCTTTTTGTTCAAAAAAATGGGTACAATTACATGCGTGAACCTTTAGTTCATGCAGCCCAGCTAACAATGAGAAACTAACAACTAACACACACCTTTGCTATTAAAAATACGAGCGGGTTTGGAATCACGAAAGCAGAATAGCGTAACATGGTATAACACTGGTTGTACAATGGTCTTACACCGTGACGCAGTATAGACTTCAATTGTGTGAATACATGGACTGATGCAGTGGCAACTAATAAATGATGATCCTTTCTTTATCCGTATGTTCATTGTCATCATTGGTGGCCATATTAGTTGGGTGTGCATGTCGTGGGGGCTACAATGACTTTATCACTTGAACATACATATTTGCTCAAAATTTATTGCAATGATAGACAACAAACTGAATAATAATGTAAATTAATAAATTTTGTCTCAGGATGAAAAACAAATTTGTACACATGCATATACGTACCATAAGTGCAAAACAACGGGAAAGTTGCCCCACGTACATTCCAGCCCACATGATTTTTGTTGCTTAGACGCGCATTTAATTGTTCTCACCATCGTCGTCGCATGAGCTGTCACTTAGCACCAATATCACAAGAACGCAGTTTCACAAGTGTTGTTTTTTTTTGGTCATGCCACAAGTACTAGCTATAACGTCGAAAGTGATCTGTCTCGTGTGTCTTCATTTTGTGGTGTGAAACCAAACACCTCACTTGCAACAGTGGCAGCTGCGTCTGCAGTCCGACCAGGCAGTACGTGTCAGCTGACCGCTGGCTCTTGCGATGCAGGTTGTTCTTTTTCTTTCAGAGAAAACGATGGTTCTGGCCACTTTGTGCATTCAAATATGCATTGACAAGTTTCTGGCAACTGTTTTATGATACAAACATCTGAGCTTTCGGCAATGTCACACGTCTCCTCAACCGCTCAACGATGAATTAAATCCTTCTCTCAAGTCGAATGAGATGGATAAGTTTCGTGCAAAATTTGGTCCTTGATTATGGACCCATCGACTAAAACTAATTATAGCTGCTGGCCTCAAGCGAAGTAGGTTATGAAAAATGATTCGATTGGTTGGCTGAGTGAACAATTGCTTAGTCTTGGATATGCGATTACATATTACTCCTAGTACAAAAGTGACATTATAAAGACCGAAATGGTTGTTTAAAACACAACTTTGACAAACAATGATTTCTAATAAATTGTATCTATAAAGTCTGACAGGATTATGTTATTGATTGTGATTCTGTATACACTACTATACATAAACAATTAAGAATTATATAACAGTTGAGACTACCCACTACCGGACTCCTTGAGTTTGCCGAATGCCCGAAACACTCGGCAAAAGACATAAAACACTCGGCAAATGGTTCGCCGAGTGTAACACTCGGCGAACAGCACTCGCCAAAAACAATGACGGCAAAGCCAACTTTGCCGAGTGTCTTTTATCGGGCACTCGGCAAAGGCTTTGCCGAGTGCCCGACACTCAGCAAAGTTGAAACCGAAAAAAACCCGAAAAAAATGGGAATTTTTACCCAAAAAAATAGATTTTTTTTTATCGATGGAGGCCCCCACCGGCCAGCGCCCATCCATCTCCGATATTTCTCGCGTGAATTTCATGGCTACGTGGTCGACGAGATTCAAACCCGAGACCTCTCGCTGTGCACGTACCTCCTTTACCACTACACCACACTCTCACTTGTGTCTAGATCCTGTTTTAGTTCCCAATATATTATACTAAACCGAGTGTAAATTGCATGTTTGAGGCCCTAAACGAATTCAAATAAAAAAGTTATAAACTACAAAGTTTCATAACTTTTCGAGATCTACACTTTTAGTTTAGGAAGTTTTTCCATCCGAGGTCGTTTACAAAATTTGAATTTTAAAATTTTGAAATTCAAACACAGTTTTGCATGACAAGATGTTTTCAAATAAAAAAGTTGTCAACTACAATGTTTCATAACTTTTCGAGATCTACAGAGTTTATTTTGGTTGTTTTTTCATCCGAGGTCGTTTGAAAAGTTCGAATTTTAAAATTTTGAAATTCAAATACAGTTTTGCATGACAAGATGTTTTCAAATCAAAAAGTTGTCAACTACAATGTTTCATAACCTTTCGAGATCTACAGAGTTTATTTTGGTTGTTTTTTCATCCGAGGTCGTTTGAAAAGTTCGAATTTTAAAATTTTGAAATTCAAACGCAGTTTTGCATGACAAGATGTTTTCAAATCAAAAAATTGCCAATTACAAAGTTTCATAACTTTTCGAGATCTACAGAGTTTATTTTGGTTGTTTGGTCATCTGTTCATCCAACATGGTCGTTCTAACATTGTTCACAAATCTTATATATCTCTCTTGTAGTTTCATAAACTACAAGAGAGATATGTTAGATTTGTGAACAAATTTATTTTCACTTTGTCGTATGAAGAAAAGACCAAAACAAATATTGTACATCTTGATGAGTTATACAACTTTGTAGTTGAAAACTTTTTTATTTGAATTAATTTACTGCTTCAAAATGTGCTTTGAAATTTTCTTTGCCGAGTGTAAAAAAAAAACTCGTCTTTGCCGAGTGCCCGAAAAACAACATTCGGCAAACCACCTGGCACTCGGCAAAGAGCCGGTCTCCGGTAGTGACCTATACAATACTAAAATGATCAGTCACAATGTACAAAATAATCGTAATTATTCGTTGAAACTCATGTTTATATCTTTCATTTCAGTAGAGGGAGTGCAACACGCTTGAGCAAATCATCACAGCAGTTATTTGTGATATATTTGGTCCAATTTTAAAAATGTGAAGTTTTACAATGCGTGGAACTAATATGAGCCCTCCGTGTCGTTAGATCTGATGGTTTAAAAATAGGAGGAACCAAGTGAAAAGAACTTAAGATGTGGACCGGAACTAAAAGTACCTGGACTCCAAACTGGTTTCTAATTAATTTTGAAGGGTATAACAGTATTTTTACATCTTTATTAGGAGCTGCTTCTCATCTCAGGAGCTTCTCATTTGTTATCCGTGTGTTCTCACTCAGATAGAGAGCAGCAGAGTTCTCGGCCCCTTCACACCCAGCCACCGTCCCCACCTCCACTCTTTCTTCCTCGGAGCCGGCGGACTGCGCCTAGCTGCCCTTGCCGTGCAGACCTTGCTCCGGCAGGTAGCCACTGCCGACGCTCCTCTGCCCTTGGAAAGCCTCAGTGAGCGTTCCCCGCACCCCTACGACCTCCCCATCTCCCAGAAATCCGGCCATACGCTGCAATTCGCACCGCTGCCGCCAACTCCGGCGAACATGAGGTCCCGGGCATGGCCGTGCCAAGCGCGAAGCGCGTCCTCCCGCATGAACGTGCACTGTTTTGCTCAGTCCATGGTAATGTCACCGTGTCGTCATGTGTACGCAATATACGTCTGTTTTCCATTAAAAAATATAGATCGAAATACAACATAAATACACATGTACCCTGAAGAAGCGTCAAGCTTCTCAGTTCTCAGCAAAGGACACGGGAACTTGCAGGAGCACGAAGCACCCCTCCCGCCTCCAAGCGTCGCGACAAGGAGAAGGGGCACCACAGCTGGCGCAGCAGCAGCCTGGGACGCGCCGGCGCGGCCGCACATAGCCGCGCGGAGCCAGAGCGACGGGCTCACGGGCAGACAGCAGGACGAGGCGAGTGGGGCGGAGGCCGAGAGTGCGACGACAGAGCCACAGAGGCCGCATGGGATGCTGGATGTGGGCTTCGACTGTGCCGTCGGGAGTCGGATCTCTCACGTTTGAAGCCGCCGCTCGCATCGGGTTCACGGCGGGGCGAGGTAGGACGCGGGGAGGGGCTGTTGGAGTTATTATGTGTGGTAGAAATACTAAGCTACCCTTAATTACTTTTTAGGCTCCAGATAATTTTCAAGGGACAAGCACCATAACAAAGCTCTTTAAAAATAACAAACAAGTCATGCATGTTAACGTTTTGCATGTGTGGAGGTACTTGAGGTACCGAATATTCATTTTTCTCATTATTGACCGATTTGGTACTATGTTGCCCTTTCTCCTCAAAACTAGTTATTAGGACAACACACACGCTCTCTGTCTATATATAATGAGAAATTTGTTTCAGTAACCCCAAGATCTTATATTTATTATGTTTCTTTCTAGGTTTTTGTTGAATACTAAAAACTAACTCTTGCAATGGAAGAGAACTGTTCAGAAACTACACCAAGATTCATTTGAATTTTCTTCTTCTTTTGTAAAATGTTCAAGATAGAATTTAAAAATTACTATTTATATTTATAATACTAGAATACTCATACACTTTGTTTAAAGCTAGATTACAATGATCTAACTGGCACAATGCAATAAGAGTAGTGATCAAATTAAGACGATGTAAACTGCTAAAGAAGAGACAGAATAGAGGTTCCTCTAATATGCTAAACGGTAAATTTCTATAGATTACTTTGATTAGCTTTGCAGTGAAAATGTACATGGGGAGATCCAATTAATATGTGTACGGAGCTAGAAAATCTAAGCTAATTCCCATTATGGAGATTTCTTTTTCAAGTGGCACACAAAACAACAACTATATTTTTTGGATAAAAGAGGAAGTTATTAACTTTCAAGAACATTACATCGAGATGATACAAAGCCCTCAAAAATGCCTTCGGGTCTATGCTTGAATAAAGCACACAACCATAATAAAAAACAGAATACCACGCACACTATTGTGACCATCAATACAAATAGTAGATTGACACCCATGTGTTCGGGGAAAAATAACACCATTAATTACCACCATGTTCGCTTGATCGTATTAGCCATGCTTATCAGCCATGATACAGTGTTTTTCTCTCACAACAAAACAACATCAGTCGGTTTATAAACCACAGAAACGATTAAGCGAACAGGGTGTAGGAAGCCACCACAACCAAGAATATGCAGCTTCTGTAGAATACTCCATGTATTGAACCAATATATAACCATGTAGCTAACTTGCAAAGGAGAATAATTATTTTCTTTTCCAAAAACAATATCGTTTTTGGAAGCTTAATTGACCAGCAAATGGCAGCTCCTCCTAGTAGAAGTGGCTTCAAGTTTTTATTTCCACCTAGTTGCCAAACATGTAATACACTTACAAGTTTAGGAAGACCAGAAAACATTTGAGTAATGGACCAAACTGTGCAAGCGAATCGACAATGAAAGAACAAGCGTTGCATTGTATGTCTCATCTCTGTGACAAAAGCAACAAGTTTTGCTACCTTGCCAGCTCCACTATGCTAAAATAATACTCCCTTCATTCCAGATTGTAAGATGTTTTGAATTTTCTAGATGTATTGATTTTACTATGTATCTAGCTAGACATAAGTGTATATATCTAGATATGTAGTAAAACCTATGTATTTAAAAATGTCAAAGCGTCTTATAATTTGGAATGGCGGGAGTACTGATTTTTAAGAATACTGATTTTTAAGCAACCCATGATCATGGACAGGTTAGAAATAATAAGAAGGGTTGCAACTCATTAGGTGAAAACGCCTTTAACAGTTGGAGTTTTCAGAAATTGCTAAGAGGAGTGCCTTAGCTCTTCATCTTCTGAGTTGATCTACCCAGTATTCATTCAAATACAAGTAAAAGGATACATATATAATCGAGTTTATCACCTCATATCCCTATCCATGAAATTAAGCCTGCAGTGCGCGGCCAAAAGGGACAGCCGTGGTCACAATGTAATGTAAGACCACCATCAGGACTGATATATTCAGATCCCAAGTGCTTGCATTAACTCACCAGCGCGTATCGCAGCCATTTGCCACCTCCACGGTTCGAACATGGACGCGATGACCCTGCCCCTCACACCTCCTTCATCCATTGTCGAGTCGGATCCAACAGTGATGTCGTCGGTGCACTTGAGAAGCTGATCAATGTAGGCCTGCAGGTCGTGCACGCAAGCTATGTCACCAGCCTCGAAGAAGTCGAGGGCAACCTCGACGCCGACGTGCACATAACAGGTCTTGCTCCATGGCAATTCATACCGTCCACTACGGAAACAGGGCATTTGCCGAGTACAACTTTCTTTACCGAGTGCTAAAAGTCGGGCACTCGGAAAAGAGCTATTTTGTTGAGTGTCGCACTCGGCAACGATATACACTCGGCAAAAAAGACTTTGCTTAGTGTCAGGCACTCGGCAAAGCCAGACACTCGGCAAAGGCTCTTTTTGCCGAGTGTCAGGCACTCGGCAAACTCTGGCGCTCGGCAAAAAACGGCGTCAGGTAACGGCCACCGCCTGCCGTCCAGGTTTGCCGAGTGCCAGAGGGTAGGCACTCAGCAAAAAAACTTCTTTGCTGAGTGCCAGACCCTGACACTCGGCAAAGGACTAGGGCTGCCGGTTTGCCGAGTGCCAGATCGGGGCACTCGGCAAAGGTGTTTTTTTAAGATCGGGCACTCGGCAAAGGTGTTTTTTTTTAAATCTAAACCCTAAACCGCACTGCATCTTTTTTTTAAATAAAAAATACCACTTTGCTGAGTGCTGGGCAGAGAGGCACTCGACAAACATTTTAAAAAAAATTGGCACGCTCTTTGCCGAGTGTCTCGGCAAAGGGAACTCTTTGCCGAGTGCCTGACAGCTGGCACTCGGCAAAGAGCATGTTTGCCGAGTGTCAAAAGATGACACTCGGCAAACCAATTTTTTTTGTATTTTGACCTCCAAACTTTTTCTGTAGTCCTCTTACAGTACTTGGTACTCCATTTCAAAATTTGGTACATTTCCCGAACTGTTTTCTATATTTAGTTAATTTATTTCATTTAATTGAATTTTTTCAGAAAATGCAAATTTGAACTGCACGTGCATCGAATAATAGAATTTAATGATTCAAAAAATGATATTCATGGTATTGAGTGTAGTGTGAGGCTGTATCCAGCAACGGACCCGAAATTTCGAATATCTTGTTCACGAAACATGACCACGAACTTGCGAACGAATTGTTTTTAAATTCTATAAAATGCAAACGAAGTCCGAAAATCATGAAACTTGTCGAGATGTCATGATATCATATGTGGAGGATGTGATAAAAATTTGAGAAGGTTTGGTGCACGTTATCATATACGATGCTTACAAACCAGGACATCTCCATATGCGATATCACTCTAACAACAACCTTCAATTTTAGATTTTGGTGAAGGTTTCCCCTTTTCTATGGTTCCCAGAAACTACAGATGAATTCTCAATCTTTGTTAGTGTTAATGGTTAGAGTAGAACACCCATGACATATGACATGGTGATGCCGTGGTTTGGATTTCTTTTCCATCGGTCTTTTGGTTTGTTTGATGAGGCTTGAAGCAGCTCTGCTTCAGTTGCATACTGTGCCATTTCTGAAAACGTCTTCTCTAGAAGATGAAATAGTTTGCCTGCTCTTGCTTTCATTGCTCGCCATGCTATTTTCATATGATCTTAGTTCCCTACAGATGTGCTCCATCCTAGCAGCAGCCACTCCAACATTCCAAGGAGCAGGACACGGACAGCTCATCTCAGTTGTATAGTGCTGCTGCATATAGTTGTCTAGGTGATTTATTTACATTTTTTCTCATGGAAACACTTTTGTGGAGGGGGATTTAGAATTCAGTAGAGGAGAAAGAGGATTAAAAACATTGTAATTTCAGGTCGCCAGAGGAGATGAGCTGCTGCACTTCGACAATTAAGTAAGCTGGTAGCAGTGCATCGGTAGCTTATCTGCTCATGGAGTTGCATCTTTGATTTGCTCACACAGGCAAGGGCAAAGTGCTAGCATTTTTTCATTCATGTTACAGAATACTCCAAGCAGCAGTTTAGTATGCTTTTGTGAAATGTCCTATTATGATGCAGTGGATCCATCTTTTAATAATTTCTGCTTTCATGCTTTTAGTAATTATTTATTCAATACTTGCTAGCTTCTTAGGTTAGCTTTTTGTGCATGGTTGAAATGGGATAAAACAAAGGGCAGACTTTTCACATTTTATTTATGACCTCTGTTTTAGTTCTACTCAGTCTGTGTATACGACTTAGTGCTTGATTGTTTCATTAGTGTCATGGTATGTCAGCCCATTTATTTAATTCAAGCTAACTGGACACTATTATATATAAAGTTAATTTTCAATCAAGCAAAACAATAACAGTGATTTTTCCTCCTAAATGTTAGGAAAAATAAATTATCATACATGTTAATTTTATATCTTATTTAATGTAAAGAACATTTTGGACTATTTTTGTTCGTATATATGTGTCATGCTCTAGACCATCCTATCTGAACCATAGCACTTTACTTGTTCTCAAGCTCCAAGTTCAAATAACATTACAAATATGCACTTTAGTCAAATTGTTACTATTCATTTATACTTGATTCTTATTTGTGAATTATCCTATGCTTTATTTTTATTTTGCTATTGGTGCTATATTTTATTTAGATTGTGCTATCATGGCAGTGGATAATTGGACCATAAATCTGGAATACGATGGGAAAGCTGAAGGACATAAACATGTGCAAAGGGAAAATGGATAGAGATGAGATATGCTTTTTCGACTTGATTGATCTGATCGAGGGTTCTGGGTACACATCAGTCGACTATCTATACTACAAGAGAAAAGATAGGTTGGTTGTAATACAACAAGATTCTAATGTGATGGAAATGCTCAACGAGTGTGAGAGCGAAAAGATGGTTAATTTGTTTGTGATGAGGTAGAGACTGGCCACTTTAGCGCCTACCAAGTCCAACAAAGAGCCATCCAAATCTAAACCAAAAAAATAAAGGTATTAGAATGAACATATAATTCACTTTTCTATGTATATTTGATTATTCAAGGACAACTATTCCAAGTCATGTTAGTTATCAATGATTTATTTTCATCCAAGATTAGCATATCCAACCCCACCGTGGTATGTGACTTAATAAATACAATCTTGATAGTCTAATACAAATATCTAGTTGTTTAATAAAAAGATTACATATTGTTTATTATATTTACTATAAACACGTGTTCATGTCCCCAACATTTGTTTAGCAGGAAGAGGATGTACAAAGAAAAAGAAAGGATTAAATGTAATGCATACTGAAGCACTATATGCTAACGAGGTTGAGCAGCATGATGATGAGAACCAGAACACATCAGGTACAAATGTAGTTAGATCAATCTCATTCATATAGATTGCATCTTAACCAATTACTATCACTATCATTCTGTTTTTAATAGGTGATGGCGATGAAGTATCTAGTAAACGAAAGGGGACTATTTTAACACATGTTTGGGATCTACTTGGAGGAGATCAGATAGTAGTAAGATGTAATATGCTTGGACAACCCATTGGAAAAGAAGGTGGCCTTTTAGGACAATTTTTGAGAACCATAGCAAGAAATGGTGGTTATTGTCCTGTTGGTGCCAAAGATTGGAGAGAAGTTAAGAAAAACAATGCAGAAACCATAATTCAATTCATCCAGGTTAGCTAAATTTTACACGACATAATGTTTTTATAAGATTAAGTATATTATGCTTGTTATCATGTCATGAAGTCAAATTCATTCCTTAGTGACTTTCTTATTTTAGACAAAGTTCTTATATCCTCATTCATGTGAGAAATGGATATTGAAATCAATTGGAAGAGATTGGAGAAAATACAAGGCAACATTAAAAAAGTCACTATTTAATCCAAAGAAGAAAAAGTCTGTTTTGAACAAGCGTTGTGCAGATGATATCGATGAAGATCAATGGAAGGCCCTAGTAAAATATTGGAAGTCCAGCGAAGGACAAGTAAGGCACCATTATTGACGCTATTTGGCTTTTTTACTATCACTATCTATACCATTATTGATTTTTATATGTATAATGATTCATTATCTATTAATTTACTTTTCTTGTAGATCCTAAGTGAGAAGAACAAAATAAGTTGTCAAATGAAGAAGACAACACACATAGCTGGTACAAATAGTTATGCTCGTTGGTCTGAGGACATGGTGAGTCATCTTCTATTTAAAATATATATATATGATTCTTCTTACTTTTCCTTTACTGCTATTTTTTAGAGGCAAACTAATCCTGAAAAAAAACAGCCACATAGAGCAAAGGTTTACCTCGCAACTCACAGGAAAAGGGGAAAAGGGATAAATGAAACAGTGGTATGCTACATGCACATGAGAATTTTTGCAAATATAAAATTATTTCTGTTTTCTAATGTGCGGATTTCTTGCTTGTAGGTTGAACTAGAAAATCTTCTAGACACACAACCAGAGTTAGCACAAAATAGTGAGGGAGGAGTTGCATGGGATGGTGATGCATTACATCGGATGTTGGGAGAAGAGAAAGCTGGACAAGTGCACGGCATGGGATTGCTTCTAGTTCCTAAACAAGTTTATGGTCGAAGAACACACCATTTTAAGGACATTAATATAGTTTTACTAGATGGCTCATCATCTGATGTAGAGACTCACATGTTGGAAGAAATAAGGCAACTCAAAGAGCATTCTAGAATGCAAGACAAAGTTATTAAAGAACTAAAAAACAATCAAAGGCACCATGAGAACCAAGAAGCAACAATGGTAACAATGTACATTTTAATTTGTAACTTCGTATTGAAATGTGTTACTCAAACTTTATTTATTTTCTAGGGAAATTGTGCTAGGAGTGATCATAACAATTCTCAGAATCAAGCGGTGCTTTCTAAAAGAAAGGTATTTGCTATATTTTCTATGTTTTCACCTAATTTAGTCTTTTGGCTTTAATATTGTTTCAAATTTTTAGAGAGTTCACTGTGTTGCACCCAACCAGAATGATGGATTCCTTGAACACAGGGATGAATTGGTAAAGTCACTTTCTTGTGAATTTAATACTATTTTATTCACAAAGGATTTTTTTTATATTAACTCATGCTACTGTCTTTTTTCTCTTTACTAGAATAAAGAAACATGTGGGCCTGAATATAGTGATGATGACAGTCTACTTTTATCCACCACAAGTAAAACGACAAAGAAACAAAAGGTATCTATGAACCACACTTTGCAATATTTATAGAGGAATTTTTGTCTTAATATTTCATACTTCATTTTATATGTGTAAGGGTCATCATGGAGGGCCTAGAGAGACTACGACCATTGCACACCAGGAGGTGGCTCATGACAAGGTTAGATGCAACAAGCTTCAAGCACCTAAACAACTTCCTGTAATGAAGGTAGATGAACATAATACACTTGTTCTAATTGCATGATCTTGATGTACAACTAAGGGTTGTTGGTCACTAAGAGATTATGTCAAATTAATGTAGGTTGGGTCCATAGTGCTACTAATGACTTCAAAATATCCTAATAAGGCTAATGTGGCCTATGCAACTCTCTTGAGCATTGATCCAAAAGTCATTGTTGGTGGAGTTAAGATAGGAAGTCAATTCTACAAAGTGCGTATCGATCATGCTATAGCAAAAGATGAGCCATTAGTGAGGCCCAACCCTAGGTGCAACAATATTGGTGATGCTCAAGCCAAAGGAGTCTCAATTGCTTGGCCTTCAATGTTTGTATGTTCAAACTAGCTTTCTTAGCTTACATCATTGTACATATGTGGCCTAATTTATAATCTTACAACTTACATTTTCTTTGCAGGTTCAAATGATTAATGGTTGAATTCCTACATCGATGTGTACAAAGAATAATGGAAGAATAAGAAATGGACTTTATGAATCCTAGCTAGTTCTTGAATTTTTCTTTCTAGTATAGACTATGTGTGTTTGCTCTCTAGAGTCATATCGTTATGTACAAATACTATGATTTAATCTGAACAAGCACTATGATTGAAATCATCCTACTATATGTGGATCTTGTTATGATTATTGAAATTTGTGGTTTATGTGATTTTGCAATGTGTCATATTTGTGTGATTCTATAATAATCCGTGTGCCACATATATAGGCGAAACAAATATTTGTTTCCTAATCTGAATATGTTACAATAGATATAAACAAGTGTTACAAACCATGTGTTCCTTTGTTCCATACTGTGCTCTACGATAATGTAGAAGTGTTACTAGAACTAAAAAAAAATGTTACAACAGATAATTACTATAACACTAGGTAAATATTCCCATAGATAAATAAATGTGTTACAAACTATGTATTACACCATAATGTGAAGTGTTACTAGAGAAAAAAAAAGTGTTACAACAAAAATTATTGTAACACTAGACAAATGTTCCTATAGACAAGTAGATGTGTTACAATAAATCAGTCTATAGTAACATGGCCAATTAGAACACAAAAAAATATGTTACTAAGAGAGCTAGTAACACTTTTTTCAACCTACACTAACACAAGTTGGTGTTACTATATCCTTGTGCTGTTGTAGTGGGCCGAGATGAGTGCACGTTGTATTTTTTTATTTGTTGTTCACTTAGTGATGGACTTGTGATATACTTATGATGCACTTGTGGACTTTGATGGACTTGTGGATTTATTTGGATGGACTTGAGCACTTATTATTATATATGTGATATATATTGTGATGGATGTGATATGTGTAGATGGATGTGTGGATGGATGAGATATATATGTGATGAATGAGATATATATGTGATATATGTTTGTATGAATTTATTTGTCAATGTAAAAAAATAAAAAATTGCCGTTTTGGGTCACTTTGCCGAGTGTTGCACTCGGTAAAGGACCCCGTTGCCGAGTACCATAGTCACAACACTCGGCAAAGCTGGAAAAATGGACGCTCGGAAAACCGTTTTTCCACCTTTGCTGAGTGCCAAGACCATGGCACTGGGCAAAGATTTTTTTAAAAAAAAATCAAAATTTGCCGAGTGCCAGACAGAGGGCACTCGACAAAGAAATTAAAAAAAAAATTCAAACTTTGCCGAGTGCCAGCCATAGAGCACTTGGCAAAGAATTTTTTTAAAAAAAATTCAAACTTTGCCGAGTGCCAGCCAGAGGGCACTCGGCAAAGAAATTTAAAAAAAAAATCCAGCCAGAGGGCACTCGGCTTTGCCGAGCGCCGGCCAGGGGGCACTCGGCAAAGAAATTTTTTTTGAAAAAAATAAAAAATCTTTGCCGAGTGCATGCAGGGTTGGCACTCGACAAAGAGACCGTCAACGGGGCCGGCGCCGTGACGGTCGCTTTTCTTTGCCTTGTGCCCCCGGGGCTCTCGGCAAAGAGGACTTTGCCAATCAATTTTTCGCCGTGTGTTCTTTGCCGAGTGTAATTTAGCCTTTGCCGAGTGCCTCAGGCACTCGACAAAAAACCTGAATCCAGTAGTGGTCCTTCTAGAACCCTGGCGCCCTCCTTGAAGAGGACCCCGGGCATCTTGGTCACTGGGTCGTTCACGTTCACGACCCGTAGCACCTTCACTCCCAGCTGGTCGCATCGGTCCTTGAACTCTAGGTTGCCAACACGCGGACCGGCGAAGGAGTAGACTGTGATGGGGATGGAGCCACCGCCGTTACCGTTATTAGGGTAAGAATTCAGGCCGAGCTCGGCGAGGTCATAACCGCGAGGAGGAGGGCGAGGGAGCTTCCCATGCTGTGTCCGGCGAGGGTGATACTTATCTCCTTGTCCTTGTGCTTGCCAACAAGGTGGGAGATCTCGGAAAGGAGCTGGTTGCGGCAGCTGCCGGTGGTGAACTTGTTGGAGACATCGTCGGAGGTGTAGAGGGAGAGGAACCCCGACTCGACTCGCACGTCCAGGAAGGGGTCACCAGGGTCGAAGCGTGCAGGCGCGAGCGTGCTCATGAAGTTAGCAAGCCACTCCGATCCCGTGACCGTTCCATGAAAGGAGACAAGGATGTCACGGTGGCCGAGATGAACTGCTTCCCCATCCGACGCGACGGAGACGTAGCCGATCCACCGGCTCTTGCTGCAGGATCGGCCCAAGCCCATGTGCAGCGCCGCCACGTCGGGTGCCACGTAGATGTACTTGGTGACGGCGTACCCGGCGCCGTGCATTCCCACCGCCTGCAGCATCTGCTTCTTGCCGTGCTTGTAGTTGAGATACCGCTTGGACCGTGGGTCCAGATCGAACACCCGGTAGCACGCCGCCACGAGCTGCGCGTAGCGGACGATCTCAGCACGGAGCAGCGGATGGAGCGGCTCCACCAGGCCTCGCCAGTCGCCAGCGCCTTGTACCTCCTGCCACATGCACGCCAGCGGCGGCGTAACCATGGCTTTGGCGCGGACACCTGCCGGCGCCACCACTTCCGTCGACGCTGCAGCCTCTTGCTTGTGTTGTAGGCTGCTGAGGCTGACGGTGGTCGGCGTGGCGGAGGACACCGCTAGGGTCGTGGAGACTCGGTGACGCATTGTCGTGGTCGGTGTGCCCGGCGCCACGGCGAGCTTCGTAGCGGCAGCCATCAAGCTTTGGAGGGAGGGAGAGATGGGGATTGGGGGTATGATGCTAGGAGCACAGTGGCGGTCGCTGGATATATAGCGCGTGTTTAGTTTGGGGAAAAGTTGAAATTTGGCTACTGTAGCACTTTCATTTTTATTTGGTAATTAGTGTTCAATCATGGACTAATTAGGCTCAAAACGTTCGTCTCGTGATTTCCCACCAAACTGTGCAATTAGTTTTTTTTCGTCTACATTTAATGCTCTATACGCGTATCGTAAGATTCGATACGATGGATACTGTAATACTTTTTGGGAAGTTTTTTTTTGAACTAAACACGAGCATAGTCATAGACGTGCGGTTGGTCTCTGGTGGAACACAGCGAGGGCGGCGACGGTTCTGCATGTGTAAGGGCGCAGCATTTGACCGGCACGAAGAAATTTAATTATTATTGACTTAAAGTGGTCGGTATCGGGCTCAACCGGGTAGGACCCGAAACCCAAAAGGAGTTGTATGACGCAAGATTTGCTTAGCACCCACTTTTGTTTTTCAATTTTTCTCAACCCTTCTCTACTTTCCCCTTCCACATCTCGAGCCCTCTGCTACAACAAGTGCACGGACAACGCGTCAAGTGGGCCACAATCGTAGAAACTACTACCATAATGACTTATATAGGTGGCTAATCACTACCGGAATCCTCAAATTTACCGAGTGTTTTTATGTTTGCCGAGTGTATTCTCTCGGACACTCGGCGACTAAGTTCTTTGTCGAGTGCTGCTCTAAAAATACTCGGCAAAAAAAGCACTCGGCAAAAGAGGGGGTTTGCCGAGTGTAAAAAAAACACTCGGCAAAGAGCGGGTTTGCCGAGTGTAAAAAAAAAACACTCGGCAAAAAAATAAAATATTTTTTCTGGAAAGGAAGGAGAAGAAAAAAATAAAAAAAAACTTTGCCGAGTGCTCAGATCTAGAGACTCGGCAAAAAATAAAATCTTTTTTCTAGAAAAGGAGGAGAAGAACAAAAATAAAAAAAAAAACTTTGTCTAGACTTGGCAAAGAATTTTTTTTTCTGGAAATAAAACCCGGCCTCCCTCCTCCTTTCCCGCACTGCCTCGCACACCGCCCTCTCCCTCCCCCCGCACACCACGCGCCCCTCCCTCCCTCCCCTCTCAGCTCCCACTCCCTGCCCTCCTCGCCGGCGGCCGGCCCTCGCCGGTGCACCTCCTCCCTCCCCTCCCCTCCCCTCGCCTCGCCTCGCCGGCGCCCCCTCCCCTCAAATTCCGGCCGGCGCCCCTCCCCTCCTCTCCCGGCGTCCCCTCCCCTCGCCGGCATCCCTCCCCTCCTCTCTCGGCGTCCCCTCCCCTCGCCGGCGCCCCCTCCCCTCGCCGGCGCCCCCTCCCTCGCTCCCGGCACCCCCTCCCCTCCTCTCCCAGATCTGGCGCCCCCTCCCTCTCTCCTAGCGGCGCTGCCCCCTCCCCCCCTCTCCCAGCCCGCCGCCCCTGGATCCGTCCCTCCCTCTCCCGGCTCTGGCCCCTCCCTTCTGCTCGCCTCGCACGGACTCGTGGAAAGGGATGGAGTCCACTGCCGTGCTCACGAGGACGGCGCCACCGCTCGCCAGGTCCACTCGTCGTCCCTCCTGCGCGCTGTGGCCGGCGGCGTCCCTCTCCTTCGCCACTGCTAGGGCTGAGCACGGCGTCGGCGGGGAGCGGGAGGGCGGCCTGGGCTCGCGCTGTCCCACGGCGTAAAATCATCGCCTCCTCGGTTGGTGCCCCTACATACTTGGTCTGATTGGGTACTTGCATTAACTTGAGGCGTGGATGGTGGTGGCGGTGGCGGTGCTGGTGGTGCGGGCGTGGTGTCGGCGTGCCTTTTTTTTGAAAAAAAAAAGTTTGCCGAGTGTTTTTTGGGCACTCGGCGACGTCTTTGCCGAGTGCCCAACAAAAAACACTCAGCAAACTAGCATTTGCCGTTAAAGGGTTTGCCGAATGTCGTTTGCCGAGTGTTTTTAGGGCTTCGCCGAGTGCCCCTGGCACTCGGCAAAGCTCCTTTATCCGGTAGTGAATGGAGGCAGACGCCTTTACTTGCCTGTCTCCACGTTGCCCTACAATACTCTATGTGGTGCGGGCACATGTGCATGCTATTGTGTAGTCGCATACGTAGGCTCAGAAAGTGGATATGTGTCGCAGCATGTAGATGGGCAAGAGGGCCGCTTCCACTATCATGCATGTAGCCTCGGCAAGTCAGACACGAGGATTGGAGAGCTAGCCATGGGGGACAAATGAAGAAAAAATTGATCACTTACATGTGGGCCCCATATGTATAAAGAAGATAATGCAATGTATTTTTTTCTCCATCTACTGGAGCTACCATTCTTTAAAACTAGAAATCATGTTTTCTTATTCCTTTATAGCTAAATTTAAGAGAAAGGGAAAAAGAGATCTCGTGACAATACCCTTATAGCTTCTCGATCCAATTGATAATATAAGTGATCCTCTTTCACTATAACCAGTAAAATTTAAGCTCTAGCAGATCCCATTTCTAATCTCCTTTTCATATTTTTTCTAGTTCAGAAAACCATCCCCTCAACCCCTTGAAAGAACACATGAGTGGAAGAACAAGAGATTTCTTTCTCAACCCCAATTCTATCTTACCCTCTCACTAATCTCTAGGGCTTCATGCCAGAAGGGTTGCTGCCGCACCATGCCCCGAGCTCGAAAGAGCATTCCCGCCTACACTTCGCACCACCCATGCTAGGATGGTTGTGCCATGCCCTCTGTCTACTGCTGCTTCACGTGTGTTCGCCATGATGTTGTCAAGATGGGAGAAACGAGAGAAGAGAGAACAGAGGAAGAGATACTTATTTAATTAGCACTGAATGTGGGTTCCCATGTATAATAAAGTGGATGATGTTTACTCAACTTAATAGGGCACTATCCCATATAAACTATAATTCATTTTTCTCAATCTCCTATCATAGATTTTGTGGTAAAAGGGAAAGGAGATCTGGTGGAGATGCTTCCCATCATTATTATCTACTAGTACTAGCTCTATTTCATGTTTCGTGTATGTAAAAAATGGTATTGATGGATTTGTATTCCACCTTATGCATATCACAACTTTAATAATTTCTTGCTTACTGTGATAGTTTAAACTACCTATCTTTGTTTACGCATAATTAAGTCTAGCTAGGTTCTACTATTTGTATATATAGTGTTATCACTACAAATTACCCACACGTAATATTTCAGAAACCATATGACACATGAAAAATAAGTTTGATTGATTTCAGTCATCAAGCTGTAAGAAAAATGGACCCTAGGCCCATTTGTATTGAAGTTTGGTGTTTGATGACGAACACAACCAAATTAGACTAATGAATTTGCAAGTAATTATTTTGTAGTTCAATAGGGTGCAAGACATGACTTGGACGAAGGCGACATGATGATCCAACGATCAACACCATAAGCAAGAGCCTAGAAGCACAAGAGAAGACCCAAGATATCAAACAAAGTCCAAGCATGAAGATGGGAACCAAGCTGGACACAAGGATCGCGAAGAAAGGAATGAAGAAGGCGCTCGACAGAGATGATCGGACGCTGCCACAAAGGCACAGGACGTATCCGATCATTGCCCATACAACCGCAGTGACCGATGCGATGACCGGACACTGAGGAAAGTAGTGACTGGACACACAAGTGACACTATTCATCATCACAGCAACATTCTAAGCGTGATCGGACGCGACGGCAGGACGACCGGATGCACCAAGAAATAGCGTCCGATCATGTCCAGAAAGATTCCAGAGTGGTGCCAGCGCGACCGGACGTGTCTAATCGATGATGAGTCCGATCTCTACGTGCGGGCTCAACGGTCGGGAGGTCCGGACGCGTCCGATCTGGGTGTGACCCGTGTCCAGTCGCTAGCTGAAAATTGGGGTTTTGCCCCCAACGGCTAGTTTCGACTTGGGGCTTATAAATAGACCTCCCAACCAGCCTTTGGAGAAGTGGAGAGCTGAGGAAACAAACCAAGGGTGTTGATACACCATTTTAGTGATCTCCATTTGCATAGTGCTTATTGATTAATTAGGTGATTAGCTTAGGTGCTTTGCGAAGTGCTTAGGTTGATTAGACCACCGCTTATGCGGTTGCTTTAGGTTTAGGCCTAGTGTTTAGTGAGGTTTGCACACCTTTTATCACTCGGTGCTTGTGCGCACTATTATTGTACATCGGAGGGGCTTGTAGTCTTGCAAGATCACGCCAACCACGTTTGTGGTGTGGCCTCCACCGTATACCAAAGGGAACAGGTCCTGCAGCGGTTCGTCTGAAACCTTGATAGTGAACACGACGGGGTGCGGTCCGAGAGAGGCTTGTCGAAAGGCACACCGGAGACCCACTTGCACGTGGTGAAGGCCCGGGGCTATCCACAGAGTTACCCGATCGAGAGCTTGGCCCTTCTGAGGGATTCCTTATGAGGGGCTCCAATGAGAACTAGGGAGAAGCCTCAGCTCTTCTTGATATCTCGATAAAAATACCAGTCATCGACGGGGGTTTGCATCTCTACCTCATCTTTACCTTCTGCATTTACATTGTGACCTAGGTTGTGTGCTTTACTTTCCAAGCTGAGTTGATAGGCTAGTTGATAGGGTTGGAACCGAGGTTGTAGCACTCTTTTGCGGTAGAGATAGCAACACATTAGCAAAACCATAGTTGCACAATTAGATAGATTTCTTTCTTGCATAGGTTTTGCTAAGGCGGAATTAGAGGCCATAGTTGGAAGTAGAATTTTAAGTTGCCTAATTCACCCTGATCTTAGGCGTGACGGTCCCTTACTAGTGATATCAAAGCCAATTGGCTCAATTTGGACCTTTGGCTTCACCGCCATTGAGCCGACGCTATTTAGAGTGGTTGGGATTGATACCTCTAGGTCTCCTCACTTTGATGGCACTAACTTCTCCTAGTATAAAGCTAGAATGGCTTATCACCTTGAGGCAGTAGATTTAGGTATTTGGATAGTCACTCATGATGGGATGAAACCCATTGAGAATCCCAATAAACCCACAAAGAGTGAAGAAAAAGAAATTCGTTTCAATGCTAGAGCTAAAAATTGCTTGTTTGAATCTTTTAGCGTGGATGTGTTTAACCAAGTGTTCACTTTAAATATGGCACATGAGATTTGGTTAAAATTACAAGAGCTCCATGATGGCACAAGTAATGTTCGTGAGCAAAAACATTGCCTAGCTCAACAAAGTTATGATTCTTTTGAAATGAATAATGATAAGCTTGTTCGTGATATGTATTCTCGTTTGAATCTAATTATCAATGAGCTCAATTCTATAGGATGAACAAAGCTAGGTGATGTGGATATCGTGAGGAAGATCATCTCTGTGCTACCACAAAAGAAATATACAAGCATCATCACCATCCTTCACAACACGGAGGACTTAAGCACCATGACCCCGGCCATAGTTATTGGCAAGATAGTGGCATTTGAGATGTCACGTAAGATGGGTCACAAAGAAGCCTCTTTATCAAGCAAAGGCAAAACTCTCGCTTGTAGTGAGCACAAGAAGATGAAGGGCAAGCAAGTTGAGATAAGCTCAAGCTCAAGCTCCTCAAGTGAAGATGAAGAAGAAGATGATGATGATGATGAATCAAGTGATGATGATAAATCTTCCTCTTCCATCTCCGATCTTGATGAAGAATCAATCAAACTTATCAACATGGTGGAGAACATGATCCAAAGGCTCAATGTCAAGGGTGTGCCCATCCAAATTCACGATTTCATTTTCACCAATCAAAAAATGAGCAAAGGAAGAAAGGATGCTATAGATGCGGAGAATTGGGGCACTTTGTGGAAGTTTGTCCAAACAAGCCCACCCCCGAGACAAAGAAGAAGGCATGCAAGGACAAAGCCCTCACATCACTAAGGTCATGGGATAATTCTTCAAGTGAAGAAGAAGACCATCACAAGAGACGAGGGTACAAGCACTCATCATCAAGCACTTCACGAGTGTGTCTTATGGCATGAGGTAACAAAAAGTCTATCCCTAGTGATAGTGACAATAATAGTGATAGTGATGATGAGCCACCTTCTTATGAGCACCTTGTGCAAGAAAATCTTAAATATGCTAAATGTTGCACTAGTCAATAAAAGAAGCTTAAAATGTTGCAAGAAAAGCTAGATAGTTCACAAGAAGCATATAAAACCTTGCTTGAACAATATGAGATATTTGCTAATCTCAATATTGAACTATCTACTAAAATTGAGCAACTTAAAGCTAGTGCAACAACATATGCATGCATAATCAATGATGAGCAACTTATAAGGAAAAATAAAAAAATAAAAGAAAAGTTAGCTAGCTCACAAGATGCCTATAAAAGTTTGCTTTCTAAAATAGAAACCATGTGCAAACATTATGATGAGCTAACTAATAAAGTTACTAATGTTGAAGTCGTCGGTACTACCCCCACCAAGGCACCTAAAAAGAAAAGTTCAATCTTTGACATGCCTAAAAAGGATGCCTCTACTTCTTGCAATGATTTATGTTTAGACTCACCCTTGTGCAACCAAGTTTGTATTGAGAAAGTTGTTGTAGATACATACACACAAGAGGTCGCAATGTAGAATGAGCAACTCAAGCAAGAACTGCCTTACCAAGGACTTGACTCAAGTAAATGGCAAAACGGAGCAAGCCCAACTTCATCAAGATAACACCGTTAAGGGAGTGAAGAAGCTTGATGAAGGACAAACCATGGTTTGCTATGTATGCCATAAGGAAGGCCACAAGTCCTATGAGTGCAAGGTGAAGAATTTGGCAGGAGGTAAGAAGAAAGAGAAAAAAAGAAAACAAGCAAACTCTCCAACACCTACACCAACAAGGTGAATAAAAAGGCCTCCACACCTTATCTCTTGAAGAAGAAGAAAAATGACAAGGTGGTGGCCATCAAGGTGAACAAGCAAGCCAACATTGGGGCCAAATGCATTTGGGTGCCAAAGGAGATTATTTCCAACATGAAGAGCACTAAGAAGGTTTGGATCCCGAAGGGTAAGTGAGAAGTCCAATGGACTTCGGGAAATTTGGAGACTTGGCATAATTTAGGTGTATTTCATGGGGTGCATCATGATGGTCAAGGTAATTGCCAAGTGGGTTACTGAATACTACGGACCCAAATTCTCCACCCCATGTAAGGTAACACTACTACAGAAATGAACTTGCGCAGCGTTGCATAATTGGCCTCCGTGGCGGGCACTATTTTTGCCCGCCACGGTAATTCGGTGGCCGGCCGGCTAGTGAGACGCCCGCTGCGGTAAATGATTTACCGCAGCGGGCAACCTTATTTGCCTGCTGCGGTAAATCCCCATTTACCGCAGCGGACATCTTAACGCGTCTGCCACGGTAAATCGATTTATCGTGGCGGGCACACTAAAAGGCCCGCCACGGAAAAAGGCAAGGCCCAAATGGCCCAGCGCCGGCCCGATAGTTGTCTTCATATATAAGCCAGCACTTAGGGTTCCCTTTCACTCCTCTCACCCCCTCGCCCTCCCTCTCACTCTTCTCAGACGCGGTCACACTCCCTTCCCATGCGTTGCATCCTGAGAGACGAGCCCCTCTCCCTCGATCCCCACCCCTACACTCCCCATCCTCTATCTCTCCCGGCGGCGGCGGCACTCTTCTCGGCCGTGGTGACGCGGTGGCGCTGCTCACACGGGCAACGAGCGGTGCCGTGGTGTGGCTCGCGCGGAGGGAGGGCGGCGCGGTGGTGCTGCTCGCGCGAGTGGAGGGCAGCGCCGTGGTGTGGCTCGCGCGGAGGGAGGACGGCGCGTTGAGGCGGCTCGCGCGGGCGGAGGTTGTCGTGGCGGCCCGTCCTCCACCAGGCTACAGCGGCACGGCGTCATCTCGATCCGCCTCCAACGACGGCCACAGCTACGGATCTACCCCGGCGAGGGCGTATCTGGCCCCGACGAGGGTGGATCCGGACCCGGCGGCTCCACGGCGTCAATCCGGCCACCAGCGGCTCCACGGCGTCGATCCGACCACCGGTGGCTCCATGGCGTGAATCCACATCTGGCGCCCCTCTCCCGGCGGCTGGTGGGCCTGTCGACGGCGGATCCGGCAAGGTGGAGCTCAAGGCGAGCTCGCATCGGATCCTGGCGGCGCTAGGGTTTCGGTAGGGTTTCGGACTATTGGGTTGGAAACGGGCTCACCAGTGGGCTGAGAATGGGCTCGCTGGCGGGCTCCTGGGTTTTATTTTGTTTTTTAAAAACATTAACCACGGCGGGCAAAGCCGCCTGCCGTGGTTAAGCCACGATTTACCGTGGCCTCTAGGCTGCGGCGGATGGCTTTGCCCGCCGCGGGAAACCGAAAACGCCCGCCTCCAGTAAAGTTTGTGTAGTAGTGTAACTAGATTTAATTTCTTGCAATCTCAATTAGCATCTAATTACTTTTTGTGCCTAGGTTTGCATTTGCATGTTTAATCTTTTGTCATGAATACACTAGATATATCTTATGGTAGGTTTGCTCGGTATCACTCTTACCCTTGGAGCAAACATACATGGTTTAAATTGCTTAGGAGCATGGTGCATAGCTTGTTTTACAATTGTTTATCTAATATGTGCTAAAGTCCAAATTGTAGATAATTTCCCTCGAATATCACTTTTGAAAATGGTTATCACATTCATGCGATGACATCTTTCAAATGGTTTTTTTTCTAAAATTAATATGCATGTCTCCTACAAGTATTCCATGCTTGTATGCATAAATTTAGGGGGAGATTACTCTACAAGTTGGATGCTTTGAGACTAACACCATTTCAAGCTTATCATGTGTGTAGTAGTCTTATTGCAAGGAAAATGGAGTCCGCGGAGATAAGCATCAAGCTCTAAAATCCACCACCATTTACAAGTAATATCATTACAAGTGATGATGATCCAAGTGATCTCTACATGTGGTATTTCTAAACCGATATCATTATGATGATTTCTCTTTTGTATTTATATGCTTTCTCCATGCATTATATAGATTAAACTCCCTTGTGCATTATTTTGCCAATTATGCATATGCTTCACCCTCCACCATATGTATGCATATATTTAGGGGGAGCTTAATCTATGTAATGTGAGACTCAAGTTTTGTGATCTATTCCACTCCACATATAAAGGATCGCAAAATTTGACCCTCCCTTGTGCTACTAATGTCTTCCTTTTCGGTATTTGATTCCAAAGGGGAGAAATTATAGGACCAAAAACAAGCCCAATCATAATAATTTACAAGTGGTAATGGTCCGAGAAATGGAGGATAGTGGATTATAGAGTTAGGGGAGGCTTGAATCCGTAATGCCACATGGGGACATTTGCAAGGACAAGATAAGTTTCCAAAGATGTTTACATGTGGTATCTTTGAGCATCAGATAACCTTGCCCTTTGCATTGCATCTAAGCAAGTACATAGTTTTTAAATTCCAAAATTTTATTATTATTTGCTTGCTTTGGTCGTGTTGTCATCAATCACCAAAAAGGGGGAGATTGTAAGAAAAATGGACCCTAGGCCCATTTACTTTGAATTTTGGTGTTTGATAACCAACACAACCAAATTGGACTAATGAATTTACAAGTAATTGTTTTATAGTTAAATAGGATGCAAGACGTGACTTGGATGAAGGCGACATGATGATCCAACGATCAACACTATAAGCAAGACCCTAGAAGCACAACAGAAGACCCAAGATATCAAGCAAAGTCCAAGCATGAAAATAGGAACCAAGCTGGATGCAAGGATCGCGAAGAAACAAATGAAGAAGGGGCTCGACGGAGACAACCGCATGCTGCCACAAAGGGACCGAACGCGTCCGATCATTGCCCGTGCAACTGTAGTGACCAACGTGATGATCGGACGCTAAGCGAACCAGTGACCAGATGCATAGGTGACGCTGATCATCGTCTCGACAACATTCTCAGCGTGACTGGATGCGACGGCAGGACGATCGGATGCACCAAGAAGTAGCGTATGATCATGTCCAGATCGATGATGACCAGACTCGGCAATGAGTCCGATCTCTACGCATGCGCTCAACGATCAGGAGGACCAAACGCGTCCGATCATGGCGTGACCCATGTTCGGTCGCTAGCTGAAAGAAGGTTTTTGCCCCCAATAGCTAGTTTCGACTTGGAGCTTATAAATAGACCTCCTAACTAGCCATTGGAGAAGTGGAGAGCTGAGGAAACATACCAAGGGTGTTGATACACCATTTTAGTAATCTCCACTTGCATAGTGCTTAGTGATTCATTAGGTGATTAGCGTAGGTACTTTGCAAAGTGCTTAGGTTGATTAGACTACCGTTTATGCGTTTGTTTTAGGTTTAAGCCTTGTGTTTAGTGAGGTTTGCACACCTCTAATCACTCGTGCACTATTGTTGTACATCGGAGGGGCTTGTAGTCTTGCGAGATCACGCCCACCACGTTTATGGTGTGGCCGCCACCATGTACCGAAGGGAACAAGACCCGCGGTGGTTTAGCCGAAAGCTTGATAGTGAAGACGGCAGGGTGCGGTCCGAGAGAGGCTTGCCGGAAGGTACACAGGAGACCCACTTGCACGTGGGGAAGGCCCGGGGCTATCCACGGAGTTACCCGACCAGGAGTTTGGCCTTTGCGAGGGATTCCTTGCGGGGGGCTCCAACGAGGACTAGAGGGAAGCTTGAGCTCTTCGATCTCGATACCTCGATAAAAATACCGAAGTCGTCGATGGAAGTTTGCATTTCTACCTCATCTTTACCTTCTGAATTTACATTGTTACCTAGGTTGTGTGCTTTACTTTCCTAGCTTAGTTGATAGGGTTGGAACCTAGGTTGTAAGACTCTTTTGCGGTAGAGATTACAATACATTAGCAAAACCATAGTTGCACATTTAGATAGATTACTTTCTTGTATAGGTTTTGCTAAGGTAGAATTAGAGACCATAGTTAGAAATAGAATTTTAAGTTGCCTAATTAACCCCCTCTTAGACGTCATGGTCCCTTACACAAACAATTGACTAAAACCTAACTGGATGAAAAAAATATAGTGTACTTATTGTTTTTTTAGAAAATAAAAATTGTTGCGGCCTCTAAATTTCATCCAAGTTCACATATGATTTTCGGCTCATTTGCTGAAAAAAGTGAAGTCTATTATTGCTTCTACCTCAGCTCTCGGAAAAAATGTCCTAAGCAGTTATGCCTTGCTCGCTAACCAGAAAACTCATGCATCTTAATGCTGCAGCTATGACGAAAACTGCAACTAATATGGTCGCTTAAAAATTAGCCTGCGTAAAGAGGTATATTGTTCTTTTTCTCAAAAACAACATCATTATGCATGCACTAAATGCCTTGAAAAAGAACTGCCAACTGAAGGTAATTTCGTCCTAGATTTATATAGTGAAAACTGTCAACAAAATATTTCTGTTGAAAGGAAATAAGTAAAGTAGTAGTGATTTTTGTACAAATAATATGGTTCCACTTGTATATGTCATGTATTTGCTTATAGGTATAGAATGAAGAAAAACCAAGACAGTGGGCCCACTTAGGGGGATCCGCCGACACACCCATAGTGGCCCCACTACCTCTCAACCCATCCACAAGCCTTGATGATCCATCAAACACACCCCCAGCAATATCAACTCTTGGATTGGAACTGTGCTTTCTCTAGACAGCTCAGAATCAAGGCACATAGATTAAAGCTAAAGGGCCTATATCTCCATCATCCAAAGGATTCAAGTGGCCTCACCAGAGAATAGCCACAATAGAAGAGAAGGAGAAGCACCCCAGCTATCAGGGGGGGTTGGCCAACCCTCCAGAGGTGGTTGGGCAACCACCCCTTTTGCTCCAACGCCTTCCACCTCTTATCCATGCAAGGAAATTAACACAATTTGGAATGATCTCCATCCTTGATTTAAAGATGATTTGATCCAATGAAGGTGAATGGAGAGCACATGGATCCATGGGCCCACCAAAATTAATATTCTCTAGAATCAAGAAAGCATCTCTACTCTCTTAAGGCACCCCTAGACAATAAATTCCCCATACCCCCTCACTTTATTCATGACTGCAAAGGAGGAGCTACACATTCCACTCATGGGCGAAGAGCTGCTCTAGTAGTAGTATACAAAATAGGGAGAGAGTAAGGGGAGTGTGGAGAAAGACCCGGATTAGTCGGTGTCTTCTCCAAGCTGTACCTTGGCGGATGCAATCTTCTTGTGAATAAACATCCAAGATTCTATATGGTAATTGATCTCTAATTCTAATAAATTGATATATAACATGTTCTCATCACTACATCTCTTTACTTTGGTAGAGTGCTCTAGCTTCACTAAAGGAACTTAATGTATTAGAGTAGTGAGTTATAGTGTAGACATGGTGTCTAGACTATATCTTGCCTGTGTATGCTGCTTGTCACACGGATTGCTCATGGTAGCCAGTAAGTGGAGACAACCCTATCTGGTCTTTGTAATCCACAACGTGTTATAAGGCAAGTTATTAAAATAGTAGAACCACCCGATGAGATGCCTCGAGCAAGGGTTTTGTCCTCTCGTTATTTCGTCTTTCATCCCGTGAGCAAGGGTGAGGTTATCACCTTTATATCTATCTTACCTTACCCGATTCATTACCATAGAAATTCTCTCTACCCAACATTTCATAAACTCTCCTTTGTGTCATAGTAGGACGAACCTGATTCTTTGTTAGTTCACTTCGCATTCTCCATGGAAATTGATACATGGAATACTCCTGGTCAAAGCTACCTTGACTACCGGATGCTTGCGGTTTACCCGTTTGCCACCTTTGGCGTCAACACTCTCCTTATCACTAGAATGATCCCTCGGTTACTATGTTAGCAGTTTCTACAAACAGGGAGGGCTGGTCACCCCTCTTTAGAAAGAGGTCTCTGTTACTGAAAAAGAGAGGTGAGTGAGCATATCCGCCTCTAAAAATCATAAAAAAGAAACAAAAAATGGAACCCCATTCACTCCCCGGCCCGCTCCTAGGCCTGCTGCCGAGCCCATTCCTAAGCTTGTCGGGCCGTGTTGGCTTTTTTGCCCTCACTCGAGCCACATAACTGGATTGTTTACCCTTGGCCACGCCATGCCTCCACACCTTGTCCTTGGCCACGTCGCGTCATCACCGTACCATGCCCTCGCCCTCAAATCCACTAGTAGAAGGTGATTGGGCCTTCCTCCCACAAGCTACCGACGGAAGTAGAGCCCCCACATGCACCACCAAGAGTTGAGCCCTCGTGCAACTGTGGAGATGAAGAAGTCATAGTCGAAGGAACCGGCACAGGTGGAGGAAGCAGCATGGGTTGAGGTGGACGAAGCAGTGTAGGTGCAAGTGGAGAGCATCGGTGGAGACAATAATGAAGTGGTCGGATGATGTAGGATGGAGAGGTCCACATACCGCAGCTAGTGCATGGTGGACCTACTCCACCGGCGGATGCATTGTGCCCTTGCTCCATGTGGTTGCAGGCGGTGGAGCACATTGAGGATTTTCCTTGATTAGTTGCCGGTGGATCTACCCCGTCACACGTAAACAAATTTGCTGATATGTCACTGTATTAAATGAGAATGAAACTCTTCTAAAACCTCCATTGAGACTAGCCTTATGTGAGTTAGTGGTCCTCGAGAAAACATCACATTGAATCCCCCACATTCTACCTCTTGCATGAGAATAAGCAAAATTCGGCCCATCAATAACTAAAGGACTAACAATCCCTCGTGATGTGCAGGCTTAGATTTTTAAGAAGTCAAACTCATGGTTATAGAATTTAAATTAGTCAAACTCCAATTTTAAAATTTCAAGTCAGCTAGTCTACACACTAGAATTGCATTAGACGATCCGTGTGGTGGGGCCGGGGTAGGTTAACCCTACTCGGTTTCATGTCAACTATCCTGCATCTTCCCAAGATGAAACCATGTGACATGTGAGTGTGGCACATCTCATCCTTTTAACAAATAATGTAATGTATGTAGCAGTTGGTTATTAATACCGACAAACGAGTGGTGTACCCAAGAGGGACAATAAGATCCCAGCTCAATTAATCAATTCCGGGCCGGGTTTGCGTTGTGAAACACGAATAGGCAGGGTTGCACGACATCCATTTTCAATTTGCAGAAGAATATACAAAGATAGACTATCAGGTATCCCCGTCTTTATGGATGCAAGCGTATTCTTAATTTTGTGGATTACTGTATAACCCATAAAATTAGATCTATTATAGGTTCGTGGATAAATCGGTTTGCATTTCTATCCTTCTTGACTCTGTTCATGCAAAGACAGGTCATACACCACAACTGCTAGATCACACGGGTCGCAAATGGACCGAGGTAGCGTGGTTCAGCCAACACCAACCTAGCCGATTTGGGGAATTGGCCTAGCCGACTTTCTCGAGTTGAGAACCGAGAGAAGCCCTGGGTAGCGAGAGGAAATCACAGTTACATGGTAAAGAATGGAGAAGTTTACAAGCAAACCACCAAAGGATAACCAATCGCACTTACATGACGAAGAATGGCTAGTTTTCTGACAAACTAGCAAAAGAACCATCGAAGCTCTCGCTTGGGAGGGACCCCATCGGGACAAGGACGTCGCCACTAGTACATAAATGATTTTTACAGACACCTCCCTTTTCTAATAGAGGCGGTCCACTTAGGATACCATCCCTAACCATAGCGATAGGCACTGTAGCTATGCAAACGTTGATGGAAATCAATTTTTAGGGATGGTTCCATTAAGAAAAACGCCCGTAGAAACGTATCCATTTTTAGGGGGCATTTAGTTAAGAGAACCACACCAAAAATATGATTTTGGGGACAGTCGTCTTTACAAAACCGTCTCTAAAAGATAGATTTTCAAAGACAATTCTCTTAAGAGAACCACGTCCCAAGTCCAATAACAGGGGTGGTGCTCTTAGTCGACCGCCCCTAAAAATAACCCCCTACAAATAAGTTTCTTTCTCCTCGCGACAGTGCTGTTGAGCATCATTGTTGAGCTTAGAGTTTTGGGTTTAGGGTTTAGGGGAGGCGAGAAGTAGCAAAAATAGAGAGGGGAGATTTTGAACCTTTGAAGGAGTTGGGTTTGAGAGGTATGTTTGTGCCATCCCTAAACTCTTTTCAAACTTTACCTATACATTTCTTTCACTATTTTTTATTCTCATGTAGATCTAGAGAGACATGCATGTTGTTTGATATTTTTTTATTTTTTCTAGCAATTTAGATTGATTTTTTGCCTAACTTACTTGGCTCACATGAACTCTAGTTAATTTATGTATTTACTTTGTCATTTTTTGTTCAAAGCTTTTTAATATATTTTTTAAGCTCTTGGTCTAGAATAATATATTATTTATACAAAAAATTAGACAATTCGTTCAACATTTATATGTGAATAATATCTTGATGCAAATATACCTTTACTTTTCAAAGACCACATATGGACAGGTCATGGATGTACCCGAAACGAAGACATGAAGCTTCCTACATACAAGATGTGAATGGTTTTATTGAAGCCGCTAAAAGACACACTTTCATTAAGCAGACAAATGATATATATTGTCCCTATTGTGACTGTCGGAACCATATAGTATGCTAGGATCCAAATACGATAAGATCACACATAGTAAGAAGTGGTTTCACGGAGAACTACACGATTTGGGATCATCATTGTGAGAGACGTATATGAGCAAGCAACCAGGAAGTGATTGCACCAAAAGTAAGGGAAGATGACGATGTCCATCTTGTCATGATGCATGATGGTATGGGAGATGACATTGTAGAAGGTGGTGGTGGCGAAGGCTGTGGTGGGGAGGATGATGGTGAAAACAACGAAGAAGAGGGAGAAAAAGTCTTCTCGGAGGACCTGTTGCGCTACGTAGAACAGAAATTACTATTGAAAGTTGCGAAAGGGCTAAATAACTTGGAGATGTTAAGGAAGGCAAGGAAAGAAAGTTTGTATGAGGTAAAGGGTTGTGAGAAAAGATGGTGGTTGCTACGTTTTGTGCTAGATATACTGATCTTGAAGACTAAATATGGCTGGTCCGATAGGAGTTTCAACAACCTATTGACTCTCTTGGTTGTTGTGCTTCCTAAACCAAACTCTGTGCCCGCCAACACATATCAAGCAAAGAAGCTTATCAGTCATTAACGATGAGTGTGGAAAGAATACATGCGTGTCCAAACCATTGTGTCTTTTATTATGGGGTGTTTAAAGACCTATCCAAATGTCCGACCTATGGTGCTAGTTGATACATACCGAGGAAGACTGGGGTATTAGAACTGAGAACAATAGAAAGATGGCTGGAAAGAAAGATGTCGCTTCTCAGAACCTGACGAGGAAAACACTACCGTCCCTTAGCCGTACATGGTATTGACAAAGAAGAATCCTCGGATTAAGCGCTACCAAAGATGGCCTATATGTGCCTTCTTTTTTTTAAAATGTGGTGAACATCATCACATCACGATTCTGGCCATACTTGATCCAACAAAATCGCATCAAATTCCTTTCGCGTAACTGTCAGTTCCTGTTTCTAACTAGTGATATGAAAGTGACTAATCCAACTAGACTTCAAGGAAATATTTGACAAACAAATAAACAAAGCTACATAGTACAGTAGAATTGACTAGGACTGGCCGGAGAAATTGCTCCAATCACTTTACGGTGGTTTATGAGAGCGAGCAAAGCTACAGACCGGCGTCATCCGCCGTTATTCATACGGACATCTCCTTGTTTCCACGAACGCAAACCAAAATTACATTTCAAACCTGAGCATTTGCTTGTAATGCACAGTACTGTATATGCTAATATTGTCCATTTCAGTAGCTTAGCATCTAAGTGTCCGTTGTCAACAAATATTAGTCCGTGAAAGTGATTGAATTGGTTTCAAAAGTGAGACTTGAAATGGATATACACCGGACTTATATGTTGGTGGTTTTAAGTTAGTGTGGTCAAAATCGACTCCACATGCATTATTATAGTTATTATTGTTGTTATTGTTATAATAATAATAATAATAATAATAATAATAATAATAATAATAATAATAATAATAATAATAATAATAATAATAATAATAATAATAATAATAATAATAATAATAATAATAATAATAATAATAATAATCATCATCATCATCATCATCTATACCTAATACTCAAAAGACAAAATTTCTGGCTTATTTTTTCGTCCAACCCCAAATCCAGCTTGGTGGTCAGCCTATGCCGATCTATTTGTCTTAACCAACCAAGATTAGGAGCGGAAAAGAGAATAGAAAGAAATTCAGGGTTCCAGATGTAAAGATGCCTGAGAGAAAGAAAACGTGGGAGAACATTGATAGTTTTTAAAATATATTGGGGTTACTGATGCAAAATGTATAGAACTGAGTGGGCCTCTCCTAGTGGGCTTTTTTTTTTGACTTAGATTGAATCCTTCATGTTGAGCCGACTTCGTTGTAGGCTGGACCAAGCTCATATAAGCTTTTTTTCCTTTTCTTTTGTTTTCTATTTTTTCTATAAAAACAAAGATTTTGCAAAATTTGAAAAAATTATAGAAAAATCAGAAAATATCAAACCAGCTTTGTTAGCTTCATAAAAATGTGATTTATCCATAGATGTTATGAATCTTGTTAGGTTGTGCTTTGTCTATAAGTGCGTTAAATCATCTCTTCATATGTTCCATGCATATAGGTTTGGTGATGACCGAGAACGTGCTAGAAGCAAACTGGAATACGCGGAGGTGGCTGAGGAGGATGAGGAGGATGTCCTCGTCGTCGGTGTTTCCGAAACCTTCACTAACTTTTCGCTATCCTATTCCTGCCTAAGGCAAGTCCCGATGCATAACCCCTACTTTTTAGCATACTATTTTTTTGTGCATTAAGTTTTGAGGAGATAGATTTACACCATGATATAGTTTTGAGTAGAAATAAAACTTATTTTTATTAAATATGGATTAGTCAATGGTACAACTAATTATTTCATGAATTGTAATCTTGGATAGATTATTGTCTAATGAAATCTAAACAAATGTATTTATGTAATTCCTAACGAGGGCTGCCGTGTGAAAAATCAAGAGAGGTCTCTCGTCATAATCATTGGCGGACTGACCAATTCTAAAAGTTACGGAGGTTGATATGATGCGTCAACAAAGCCACAAAAGTCACTATTGAGTCAGAGAAACACATGAGTAGTATGAAAAAAAGTAAAGTTATGGTATATTTATATCTAAATAATTATGGGCTTTACAATGAAAGAAAAAATATGCCAAGGTGTATTTTAATTTGATACATGTTTAATAATAGGATATTGTTATTTATTATAAGCATTAACTTATATTATGGATGAGACTCTCGTCATAAAATAAATTATAAAAGCATAAAATAGATATGTATCATTCACGTTATCGTTTTGCATGAATGTTTAATATTTTTTTTCTCCCGTTACCACGCACGGGCATGTTTGAGGTAAAATTTCTGCCACGTTTTGTTTTTCGTCCAACCTAATTACGTGTTTCGCTTGTATTGTTCTGTTTCCTTATCGCGCTCGCACGCACCACAATGACCGAGTCCACGTCGTCCGCCAAGGTCCATCCACCACGGAACCTCTGCGATTCATTGTTTTTTACCCGTATTTGTTTCTTTTCAGTTTTTTCATGGGTTCACGGATTCCTTTTTCTGTCCGTTTTTTTGTGTTTTTAAACGTGTGATTGCATCCGCATAGGCCTTTTTTTTGTTTTTTTCATTTTCAAAGTATCTTCAATTTCTTCTTCTTACCTTTTTTTCTGTCCTTTTTTTGGTTTCTGTTTTTTCACGTGCGTTGCATCCGCATAGGCCTTTTTTTGTTTCTTTCTTTTTCAAAGTATCTCCTATTTCTTCTTATATATAAATAAGATAAAGATAAAAATAAATACAATCTTATGGATTTTAAACCTTTGATTTTTCTCAATCTCTAATAAACAAAACCTCCACCACTAAATTATTAATATAATTCTGATTAGGATTAAAATTTATTTTAATTTGAATCTAGATTCCGCAGATGGTGCAAAACTTGATGTAAAATCTTAACAAGTTATCCAGTCTAATCTAAATACATGTATCTCTAAGTTGTACGCATATATTAGTTCAATCCTTAAAGCTGCCATGTGAAAATTGAGAGAGGTCTCTGTTATAATCATCAGCGGACAAATTAATCCTTGACACGACCACAACTACTTGCTGTCTTGCCAAACTTAAATAGAGATTATAATAACGGAACTCGATATTTAACTCATCAACACATGGATTATATGAGAATTAAAGTTATGATATATTTACAAGCTTAGATTTCTATGCCTTACATTAGAATAAAAAACTACCAGGGTTATATTTTTATTTAATGCAAACTTAATAGGATATTTTTCATATTATTACCAATATTAACTTATATTATGGATGTTGACAAAATAAATTATAGCTTTACAATTTTATAAAAAGGGTAAACCATAGATAGATATGTAACACTGATGTCTATTTGATTAATGTAGTTTTTTATCCCGTTGCAATGCAAAGACATGTTTGCTAGTAATAATAATATATTGAAATTTTCATTAGATTCTCCTGCAATCACCAAAACACTTATTTAATTCGTTAATCTGAGGAAGGACATCAGGATATTTGCTACTCCCAATTTATTTAGACTAGACTAGTACATAATCATCTTCTAGTCATGGCACTTTTTCGGTTTCCACTGGCGGTTTTTAGAACCACGTGTGAAAGAAGTGAAAATATTGCATTGTATTGGCGTCAGCTTGAGAACGTATAAATAAATTTGCACTTGTTGTTGGTTTAATCCTACCACCATTGTAAATCGACTTACGCTGAAAGCATGTGTATATTTGGGAAAGTCATTGAACATATATTTTTTTGTGTAAACTATAGTATAGACAAAGATACTCATACATATACATACACTCACCCCTAAAAATATATGCACACACACCCTACTTCTATAAGCACTTCTAACATACGGAGATGAAGCCAACAGATCCTGAGGTCGATTAAGTCACCATAGGCGCTTCATCCTTTGACCATTAATTTCTCCACAAAATCTGTGTAATCGATTACTACTACTATTTGTCATTGGTAGAGAGAAAAATGCATTCTAAGGGCATCTAAACTACTATTTCTCCTCTAAAAATAGTTGTCTCAGAAAATACATTGGTAGACAGATTTCATGTGAGTTAAAGGTTGTGGATTCAAATCCTAAAAGACAATCATTTTTAATTTTTTGCTTACTCTGCCCACCTCTGTCATATAAAATGCCCACCACGCTAAACATGGTCCATGTACTAGTGCTCTCCTATCTTCTTTCTGTCTTCTATCCGAGCTAACACCTCAAGGGCGGCAGTGGCCTGGGACTAGGGGTGGTGGGATTGGTGCGCCACAGCGGTTAGTTGGCGCTGGCAGCGATGATTGGTGAAGCGGAGAACGAGCCAGGGCTTGGCACAGGTCGGGCAGCATTTCAAGGCATGACTAGGGTCATTGGGTAGCGCGGTCATGGCATCTGTGGAGATGTCTTCACCGGAGTACCACGAGGAGATAGGTAAGGCTAAGGAAATGGTGATGAGCTACACGGCGAGCACCAGGAGGCTATCTATGTCATGCTACACTATTACTTCGTCGTCTAGATATCCAGGGCCGGTGTGGCTCCTTCACATATGATCACATTGAGCTCCTCAAAGCCTGGCCCAAGGGCGCTTGTGGTGCCTTGGGGGCCATGCGCAACAAGGGTGACACTTGGGTAGATGCTTACCTGGCCAGGGGTGGAGCACCCCACTATGTAAAAAAAGCACATCACAGACGCGCGTTTAGGGTCATTACTGATGCGTTTTAATAAGGTCAGCGCATCTGTAATAAGCTTCTACTATAGACGCGTGTCACCAACACACGTCTGCGTTATACAAACACGCGTCTGTGATTAGGTTATAGGACAGACTGGTACAGTAAAGACGCGTCTATACTAACCCTATCACGACGCGTATAGTCAAAATGCGCCTATGACTTCCCCTTATCACAGAGGCGCATAACCAATACGCGTTTGTGATACCGAATTTAAAAACAAAAAAAATATAAATCCTCAATGCCAGGCTCTGGAATGGCTGTTATTACATACTAGAATACAAACATGACATCCAAATAGTAGCCATTGATAAACTTAGTACGACTGTACTATCTAGTGTAGCAAACACTATCATACTTAACCTAGAACATTTTAGTACAATAGATATGCATGAAGTTAGTAGGAATCCAACATATACAGAAAATGCATACTCAAACAAATTAACAGATCAAACATAGTCTATCCATGATCACTTGAGTTAGTGTATCAATTTGTACTTAACCAATAGATGACATGGTTTGTTATTTGCTGCCACTATCCTGCAATGTAGAGTAATAAAATTGAGTGAAGCATGTAAATGCACCATAATTAGAGTACTATTCATCTATTTATAACTATAATGCAAACACAAAGATTACTATGCATGCATTCTCAACCAGACTTAGAAATAACCATTCTACACTAATGTCCAGTACCTAGGTTCATCTAGTTACTGCTGTACTTAGCATCTATAAGACACAATAAGAAGGCTCAAGCTTTCTGAATTATTAGTACTGCAGTGATATGATCAAGAAGCATAGTTCATTGTAGTGGTAAACTTTAGAAGGCGCAAGTATTAGCTTCCATGTTGAAAAACATGACAAGAGTAAATAATTTATCAAAAAATATTGTGACAGTTCTATCATTCTCTCAGAAATATAGAATTTTATCTCAGATTTTCTACAATCCTTCAGGAAGCTGTTGATATCAGTGCAACCACAAACTTCAATCTTAACTCATGCTAATTTAGTGCAAAACGAGAAATGACAGATGAAGCACACTGGAGCTATCACTAGACCAAGATACTCACAGGAGTGAAGAACTTGGATGCACTTAGAGGTATACAGCCAGGTAGTCCACCAATCTGAAAGAATATAGAAAAAAAAAATGAAAGAATCAGCTAATGCACTTAGATGACACTACCATAAATTACATGTGCTATAAAATCAATTTTCTCAGGAATCAGGTGTAAAGCTTCCATGTTGCACAAACTCTGAACCCAACAAAAACAGTACCACACCACATATATAGAAGCTAGGTCTTATCTACTTTATTGGCCTACTTTCAATAGGATTACTTATTTATTTATTAGTTCAGGTTATTCCAAAATGAGTGTTTAGTATGTTAGCAACAACAAATATTTTAGAAAGTTCTAAGGAGGTTGCTGCCCAAAAAAATTCAGTATTAATCTCCAAGTAACAGAAAGCTGATGTTATTTGCAGCTAATTATTCCCATGGCACCATCATCAACCCAAATAGCACTGTCCTAAGGCATCGCAGTTCAATTTTTGAAGATTTTGCAAGTTACTACTGCTACAAATACTATCAAACTTTGGATATAAGTTACTACTAAGGCATCGCAGTTAAACTTTGAAGATTCCGTAGCAGCAGTAACATACTAAGGCATTGCAGTTCAATTTTTTGTGCTCTTTCCATGTGGAAAAATCATTCTCTTAGTTACCTTAGTGTAAGAATCCACTAAGGCAAGGTCTTCCTTTCTTCTAAAGCATCATCAAATCTTGATTTGGCTTCCAAGTTCTTCAGATGAGACCTAAATAGCATAGTAAAAGTAGGCAGCTATGTAGAGGCTATGGTCCACATAAAGGATAACTGAAAATATGAACCAGGAACAAAGATGCATAACTGAACTTGCAGGTATTTTACAGATCTTGTATGGAGAGGCTGCAATTAAGCCTTAGCCAGTTTCTTTCACAACCAGAAGACACTAATTAGTAAGCAGCCAAGTCAGCAAGTTGGAGCAGCCCACACTACAAGCAGAGCTCCAAACTAGTCCTTTTGCTCTTCCTAAAATGCTCTAGAAGAGCAGAGCTCCAAACTAGTAAGCAACGTGGATGATAGCAGCCATTTTATTTTCCTTTCCTAGGTAGGGAAAAAAGAATCTCTACAGCCTGTACTATGCAGAGATGACATGTTATATTCGACAAATTAAGAAGAACCTAGATATACAACATGCCTAGGAGTATTATGTCAGGATACACAAGTGCTTGACATGTTATATTCGACAAATGATAAGCAGAAGGCAAGGCCATCCAAGCTGTGAAAAGCGTACCTTTTCAGTAGTTGACATGTTCAGTATGATGATCAATTTTTATGTCAAAGGTATCATGCAGCAAATCATTGTCCTGCACAGACAAAGAGAAACTTGAACTCTATTATTATTCTCAAGAAAAGTGCCTTGTTAAATGAATGTAGGTTGTGGACAATCGAAAGAAAAAGCACCAGAGAGACGAGATCACTTTCAGTATACTATAAGAAACAAATAGAACTATTGAAAGTTCTCCACTCCTTCCTACTTTTGATGCATTTACTCTAGGGAACATTGATGTCATGGTCAATGGATATTGGTTCATCAATCTTAAATAAATATGGCAAGGACTCCATCAAGTTCAACATCTGTGAGCATGTATCTGACTGAGAATGTGACACAAGCAACTATAGCCTACAGGTTTACATTACACTGAACCCATAAAATCTGTAAATTCTACTTGAATTCACAAGCTTACTTAAATTCATAGAATTGAACATAACTACAATGCCAATATTTTTTATAAGGTGTCAACATACCAACTAACTACTGACTAGCTTGTTTCTGAACCACAATTTTGAGTTTTCTCTGGCACATATAACTATAGATTGAATTCATGCAAAAGACCAAATCAAAAAATGGAACATATAACTATGAAGATAGGATGCAGCGGCTCTGACAAAAAAGTGAGTAATTAATCCATGTCAAGCACGCACCAGCATAATACTCTAGTCCTTGAAGAGTCAAATGCACCAAATCCCTTACTACAGTCCCTAGTACCTAACCCCAGTCCCACCAATCCCTTAATCCACTGAAGGGAGTAGATCTAAGAGGGTAAAAGAGAGAGCGCACCTCCCGATGGCAGTAGCATGACTGCACGAGTGCATGAGAGACCTTGCAGCGGTGGCAGCGTAGGCGTCCAGAAGCCCTTGGGGGTTGGGGCGGTGGCATCAGGGAGGACCATGGGGCGGTGGCGTGGGTGTCGAGGAGGTCCATGGGGACGCCAGCACGGATGTCAGGGAGGCAGCGGATCTACCGCGCCGCCACCACTGACGCCGAAGTTGTCCTCCTTGGGATCCCTGGCGGTCTAGGGCGACAACATCTAGATTTGACAGAGAGGAAAGGAGAGGGGGTGGAGGCAGACCAAGAGAGGAATGGTCGGTGGCCGCACCGACAGAGGAGAGTCCAGTGGCCGCGCCGACGAGGAACCCTAATCCCATGGAAGACAGAGAGAGAGGAAGACAGAGAGTGAGAGGAGGCTTAAAGCAGACACGAGGAGGGGGGCGGACGCGAAGTTTAGATGTGAGGGGGTGGATGCGATGCGAGGTGGGTGCTCAAGTCCGCCGGATTAAATGTTTTTTCGGGTCCATGAACCACGCCCTCGTCTCACGACGCGTTTTTAGCCCACCGACTTTAGTACAGACCCATGTTCCCAACGTGCATTTGTAAACTTGTACTACAGACACACATTTGTGCTGGCGTCTGTAGGTGACATGGTGTATATGTGGCTTTTTTACATAGTGCCGTGAGGGGTTGGGCAGGGTAAGAAGGGGCACAGGCAGTCATGTGGGACTAGGGTGGTACGGTCAGGGGCTTGGGTAGCCATGAGGGAATGGGGCGGCATGGGCAAGGGCTAAGGCAGGCATGAGGGACTGGGGTAGCTCAATTGCCACCGCCACTGTCTCGGGGAAGAGAGAGGAGAGAGAGGGGAGCTAAGTGGAAGAGAGGAGAGAAATAGAGCAGACATGTAGGTCCCATATGTAAGCATGCCACATTGGTATATGGGTATATGTCTAGGCCCATTTTGACTAGCTCAACGATTAGAGATTGAGGACCGAAATAGGTAATTTGAGAGTTTGGAGACCAAGTAACACAAACGTTACAAGTTTTAGGACTGGCTATGTATTTTATTCAGTAAGAATCTATTGATACATCTTTTGTGCAGTGAATATATATATATATATATATATATATATATATATATATATATATATATATATATATATATATATATTTGTAACAAAGGGCAGCAAGTTATTGGCCAGCATATTTTGGGCACAACCACGAACACTAAAATAAATTTATTTTTATATAATGTAAAATTCACAAGTAGTGAGACCACAGCCCGAGTGCCTAGCCTGCTGAATCGCCGTGGGCCTAAATTTGATTTACTAGTGAGATTTTTGGGTCTAGACCTGGGCAACATCATTTTCGGCCTGAAAACAAATTACGCCTTTTGTTTGGACAAGGCTGGCTCTGTTTTTAGCATCTCTTTGGTTCATGATTCTTGCAATGTTATAGTTTTTATAGTTTTTTTAGATAGTTATATGGTTCACTACTACAACTATGGTACGCCATCGCCCCAGGTACCACATAACCCTGGGATGCTACCACACAACGCTACAAAGTTGCCAAATTATTAAATTCGGCAAATACATAAAAAGTGAGCAGAAGAATAAACATATAAATAAGTAGATATACGTGGGACAACAAGTAAACTATAAAGGAAAAGAGGTACACGTGATTATTATCTCTAAATACAAAAGGATAACATCTATTATTTATCTTTTTACTACATGATTCTACAATTATGTGATGATACAAGAGTGCATGACGTGTTGCTATTCTCATCCCCTTCATGCCAGCATTCATCATTACTAACCTAGAAGAGAATAAAGGGGTGAGATAAACTCAGCAAGCAACGGCAATGAATGACACATCTCACATGTTTTAAGTTATTAAATTTGAAAGACAAATGAACATTCATGATGATAAGAAATGTAAACAAACAAATAAATCATGCAGCTTCATAATGTAGCGACTTCCAAACATTATCATAGGGATAGAGTATCACAATTATCCATGTATTGATATTCTCCCAAAACAACGAGTAATGATGTATGCATGCTATGATGCAACTCCATTGAGTGTTTTACGTTGGGCGGTGCCAACCTCTCATGCAACTCCATGTACCGGTACTAGTCAATGCGCGATGGCGGTGACAGGTCATTAACTTCATATGAAATGCATATATATGCATATGAATGATCATGTATGCGTAACTCCATAGTGTGACAATTATAATGTAATAATCTGCAACCATCATCTCATAGCAACAAGCGACTTTGACAGGATACACAAATCCATACACAATGTATAAGTAATCAAGGGTGAAAGTAAGCCATATTATTAGTCTTGCTACTTTTTATTCAAAAAGAATGGAAGACATGAATATAAGCATAGCATTCGCCACACCCCTACATTACTTGCCTGAAAATGATGATGTAAACACACTAGGAACACTTTGGAGCATTACCACCTATTTAGAAAAAAGATCTCAGTTCAAACATTCACACAAGCAATATATGAACAACAAGTAAAGCACCACTACACTCCAGTCCATCATGCAAAACGAAACAACAAGCACTAAGTGTGCCTAAAAGCAACAATGCTTCTTGATTTTTATGTATCTTTAAATAAACAAAAGCAATGATAGTAAATAGATACATATTCAGAAACTACAAAACAAGAGCTATAACTTTCATGAAGACACATTACTTTTATTCCGCACTTAAGCATGCTTAAACTTCAGTTGAATTCAGACAAGGGAATCTGCCATGAATTATGATAGTCATTTGTAAAGTATTGATATCTACGTACTAAACCACTTTTCAAACTATTATGAAACTTTACCGGAACATGTAAAAATATGTTATGCACAACTTTTGTTTTGTAGACACTTTAACTAAAAATCATCATGATGTCCTAATCAAGGTAGTATTCTCAAGCACAGACTTTGATAGAAGAAACTAACAACTGACTTCAAAAGCACATTTCTGAAGTTACATTTCAGATATGACAATGTGTTATATGCTGTTGGAGATATACTTAAAAACTCTAAAACTTTGGTACTCATTGCATAAACTAATTTTGCCTTTAACATTATCAAAAACTGAATCAATCTATTACTGTCCAGAGCATCGTCAAAATAGCAACAGTCACACTTATAAAAACCATAACTCCTAAAATACACAGTCTAAAATCATGAAATTTCACAAGAGGAAGATCAATGAAAAATCTATAACTTTTGTATTCAAGCATTTGACTAATTCAACCCATAACATTGAGGAAACCCACGGTCTAACAGAACTACTCAATCTGAAATTTTAGAATTGTGTGCAGCGATCGATCCGACCTAATGGCGACTTAGATCTTCAATTATCTAGATTTAAACTTGACAAAACCCATGGATCAGTAGAGGAAAAGGTTGGGGGATACTCACCTAGGGTTTCCCCGTGCACAAAACAGCGTGGAAAACTAATGAGAAAAGCCGGTCTATCACCCATTGTTGATCCTCTCCACGTGCCTGTTTCGTTTTCCATCTCCTTTTGTTGATTCTTCATTCAAGCAATTGAGGACTAAGACTGTCTCCAACAACCGTGACCCAAAATACAAGACCCATTCGTCCTTTGGGTAGCGCTACAGGTAAATGGTTCAATACCTATTTTTGGTCTTCTCCAACAATAAGACACAAAAGACAACCATTTCTGCAAATGGGTCTCCAGGAGAGAGGATACTCAGATTTGGATTATGCCTCTCCTAGCACCCAAAATAAGTCTTCCATATAGGTATTCTGTTGGAGGTTATAGGTATTATATTGAAAATCCATTTTGGGTTTGGGTTCCGCAATGGGTCTTCTGTTGGAGACAACTAAGGGAGGTTGACCTTGGGGGTGGGGGCGGGAAAGGTGGAGGGAAAAGAACACGCTACAGTAGCCGCACGCTACAGTAACGTTATTACTGTTCACAGGCTTTTACTTTTTATGTCCCTTCCCACTTCCAAGACCCATAGCTTATTGATCTTAACTCCGAATACAGCATATGAGTAGTCAAGCGGAATACATTCAATGAGATCTATACATCTATGGTCTCCGATCATCCATCCGAGCAATGGAGCAAAAGGTAATTTTTTTGCCACTCATTAAAACTTCTAGTCAACTATTTAACCATTTACATTCCCAACAAGAAAAACGTATTTGCTACAAAATTCATTCTATTAAACCAAATGAAGAATCAATTTAAAATATGAAACCACATCTTTTCTAGATAACACAAAAGACTGTGGTCCCATTTTAAGGGTATTACAGTCATACTTTTTAGCATCCTATCGCACATATCATAAATTCGTTTTCTTACCTAACTTTGTTATAAATGTGGCTCCAATTTTTCTCGACACAAGTTCTATAGCAGCCACAGTTTGGCTAAGGTTACAACTATATCATACTTGCTTGTGCATGTACGATTTGCAAAATGGATAAACAATTATTCCTGAAATCTTAATCTTAGGATAAATCTTAAGCGTTTGCGTATCAATTCCCTTATCCAAACACAAGAGTTCATCTATATGTGATTTATCATTTTCAAAAAAGACCAAAGTGCCAAAGGTAGCAGTTAAAGCAAGTGAAATGGATTGGAGAAGTTCAATTAAATATAAAAGGAATGTGAATAAGTACCAATTGTTGGTATTTTTTTAACGTACATAGAAAAATCTGCAAGCGCGCGGATACCGCTTGACGAGATCTTAACATATGGGTATGTTAAGCCTCGGGATCTATGGTTCCTGACTGAAGAAACCCCCGGTCGATCCCTCCAGGATCGCCAGGGGGCTCGGGGGCTATACCCATCGGGTACGCTCACGCACACCCTTAGACTAAGGAACTTGCCCGAGCCCGAGCACACCAAGGCCTCTGCTCAGGGCTCGGGGGCTAGCCTGAGCCTCAGGCTCCTAATCAATGGGAAGCCTAAGCCCGGCCCTCGGCTCCTGCCTAGCCTACGACGTCAGCCAAGGCCCAGGCACAAGAAGACACGCTCTGAGCCATCGAGGCTCGAGGGCTCCTAGATGTAGCACCTTGGGCGCGGCCTTGCTAGTTGCTCCCCTGATAGAGTCATGCACGAGGCGTGACACAAGAAGACAAGTCCCCCCTCAGCCTCTAGGGGCTCGAGGGTTCCTGGGCCCGCTTGTTAGCCCCTAGACCTGAACTCGTTTATCACCAAGAAGACTCCAAAAGGTCCACCTGAGGGAGGCCGGTCCAAGCCGGCACAGCCTGACAAGCAGAGTGTTAGAACAGAGCAACCAGATGATGCCCAAGACTTCTTCAGCTCCATGACATCGCCACGGTCCACAGAGCGCCACTGCAAGACCCTCTAGGCCTCTAGCGCATGTAGACCTTAGGCTAAACCCCCCAAACCGCCATGTACCCGACATATCTCGATATATAAGGGGTAAGGTTGGATCCTAGAGGGGGGAAGACGATCCTAGATAGATCATTGCATTCCTCATCCATCCGCTCTTGCTCGGCACCGAGAGCAGAGCAACCGAGAGAGGGGCACTAAGATCTCCTCCACCACACCCGTTGTCGCATCTCGATACCTGCCCTATTAGGGATCGATGCCAAAGCTGATAGGGGATGTCAAATTAACAACTTCGAGGCCCCTAGGAGAACACTAGCAACTCCTCTTCAGGATTAGGTTGAGTGGCACATGGTATTCTAGTTATTAACCCATACCAGGACCAGTAGACGGAACTCAGCTAATACAATTATATTCAAATAAATCAGTCTCCCTTACACAAGTTTTACATCCTGGCCCACCCAATGGACACAGTCACTCCACCCAACTAATGTTCATACTCATAGTTGCTCCTCCAACAAATCTAGAGTTAACTTGTAACACGCTTGGAGTCACGCCCATTCCAAGTGCTACTATGCAGCGGTGGTCAAGCGATTGCTCGATGCTGTCTACTACGTACCTGCAAAACAACTTAATGGCTGCACCATGAGTACATTACATACTCGCATGACTTAATTCCAACATATAGTATTTGGTGGATGCATAGGGTAATTATCAGGCATTTGTATAAGTGTAGAAAGCAATGATGTTCTTTAAGAATATGACGTGCTATGCTCAACATTAGAATTATAGTACTTATCATTATAACAAAGTGCTCATAATCCATCATTCATGCTACCATGGGTATAGAAAGAAAGAATAGCTGAATAGTTCTGTCCTGAAGGACTCTAGGCTTTCAAGACTCCACAAAGGTGTACAACTATACCCAGACAGAAATCAGGACTAACCACCATACCCGTGCCTAGGTAAGGGTTGCCTCACGCTTTCCAACCTTTCCCTAATCTGGCCCGAGTGTCACATGAAAGGTTCGACTAGGTTCCCGATCAATGTCCTAGACATTTCCGACCGATGCCACCCTCCTTGCCAGTTTCACAGATAAATTGGTCACAATTAGTTACTTGGCTTATCGACCCCATCTCCGACATGTGGCCTGTATGGGTGGTTACTCAGACTTATGTATCCCAATACATGGTCCTTACTGCTCCATGAGCTATGTCATCTAAGATCCCACACTCACGTTGACCTACCCCTCGCATGAGTAAGATATCCAAGTTATCATCAAGATTATCATATTAGGGACATGATATTATTGCTTAGCCAGATTAATTAGGTAAGTCAAGTTGTACCCTCATTAGGTTTAGTAGTTAATTATCCAGGTGTAGCATCCTACACACGCGACTATGAGTTCCCTTCTCATGCTCGACTTCTAATGTTTCCCTAGTAACTAAGCAATAAGCATTAAGCATTCCCATTCCCATTGTTTAGATGAGAGGCTTCTAGTAGATTAAAGAGTAACTCTAAGTGTTATGTGGAAGAGTTCATTATCCAACTCTACATGCAATGCATAACTCATAATGCGACTTGATAAGTATCCAAAGTAGAGTTCATAATAGTGGGGTGCCTGCCTGTTAGTGTTGCCGATCCTAACAATTCCAAGCTAGTGTTGATGACTCGCACAAGATCCTCAAGAAATGAGATATCCGAACCTGAAAGGAGAGGATCCGAGGATTGGAGATGATCACATGATAGATAAGGAAACTAGGATCTCTACTTGGGACTTAGGAAGAGACATCTACTATCGAACTATTGCTATAGGATAGGATCTAGTATTGGTGACCCATTGAGTGCACTTGCTGACCAACCTCACATTCACTGTGACTGTCGAACACTCCGTCCTGCTGATGGATAGTCCACTGTGCCAGGTGCCGAGGTGAGTTGCCTCTATTGGCTCTAGCGGATGCTTCGTGGGAATCGTAGAGACTCCGGTAGGAACTAGGTGCTCTTGGGTTCTCAGGTTATGGTTTGGTATAATTCATCGGATGCTCCGTTGTGGTGACGGATGCTCTGATATTATCACTCAGCAAGAGACTTGGGCTGTTGGTGACTAGGCTTCAGGTTTGGCGGACACTTTGTCCGATTGACGGACACTCCGTCAATCGAGCAACAGAACCTATGCTCTTGGGTTCTTGGGTGAAGACTTGGGGATTCATGCCTATATCTTGGGTAACTGTGACAGAACTACCTAATTTATACAAGATCAAGTACGGCTGTCCCCACTAACACATTGACACACGCGCATACTTTCACTTATATAAACCCAATAGTCCACCGAGTGTCACGAAGGACCTCGGTAAATCAACATCACAACCAAGATCGCGTGATTAAGCAAATACACATCACATACATAGAGTTGCAGCGAAAATAATATTATAAATATGTTCGCAAATAATAGTACAAGTTTGGGTTTCAAAACCAATTAAGGGAAAACAACATAGCTTTCTGTGATTACATTAATATAAGTTCCAAATACAGTGATAGCATAAGTGACATCCTTGATAAAAGCATATAGATGAGAAATAAAGATAGAGTCACCGAGCTCACCGGTGGTTAGCCACCATCTTCAGTAGGCCAAAACTTCACCTGCAACATGGTGGGATAAACCCAGAGTACTCGAATGTACTTAGCTAGACTTACCCGTCATAAACCAAAAAAAGTGACACCAAGGATTATGCAAGGCTTTATAAGTGGAGCTAGCTTGACAACATTTTACATAAAAAGCAACAAATTTAGTTGTACAATTATACTTTGGTCATCAAGTTAATTATAGCTATTCATCTCAAGATTAGCAACTAACCTGTGCCAAACATGTGGTATATCATTTGATAGCATACAATAGTAACCATAGCCGTTGTAGTAATTCCATGTTTATCCGAACCATCACATTCCATAATACAATTACTATGATGTTGGCGCTAGCCAAGTTTCTTACTATCTGGGAGAGACAGCGATTCGAATCGATTTCAAATAGCTGGGAATTTATTCCAAACACAAACACAGACATACATGCGCCAAGGTAGTCTTAGGTCACCTTTGGTACAGCTCAGGTACACATTTGTGATTTCACCTAGTGCCACACAATTAGGGACGACCAACTGGCAGGACAATCAGGACTACCCTACCCTTGGGCTCACGTTTGGCTCCCCGCACATCCTTACAACCATCTAGAGTGCGCACTTTGATAGAGCGGGGCCCAGCCTGAGTTGAGCTACTTGGCTTCGCGGTCGGAATGAGTTATCCGGCCAGCTAAGTGATAGGCATGCGTTCAATCTTGTCAAAAGTTCCAACAACGGTATGGTCCTTAACCGACACAAATAGGGATAGATCCGCACCCAATACCTCCATGTCTTGTTGCTTCTCTATCGACATCCCGCCCGGTCTCCATTCATTATTAACACATGGTTATTTCCATGATAGCAAATATAGCCAACCCTGCTTTGGTATCCACCTATATCTCGCAGGTGATAGGAAATCACATGACTTCTACCGGTCTAAGCATAGCTAAGCATATATTCGATCTTGGACCTACATAGGGTTCAAGGTATATTTCTGGACAAGGTAGTTCTATGCACCAAGTGGTTCCAATCAACTCTTATAACCTAATGCATCAAACATAAAGAACACAAGTGATATTTGTAAAAACATAGGAGGCTTGGAATGCTCTGGGGCTTGCCTAGGATCCAACATAGGTTAGTGTTTGTTAGACGACACTTGCCTGGCAAGCATCTCCCATCCTAGTACTTGTCCAGTCCTACCATCTTTGAGATAGGTCCACCATACACCGTCTTCGGGTTCGGCTCCAACATCCCATCCTTCACGTGGTTCATCTAGCATACCTAGTTGAGATGCAAGATGCTAGTGAACTTAAGTTCAGATGTTCCACCCATGCATTGAGCAAGAACTAACCAACATGTTTAGTCACAACAAGAGCAAGCTAAAACAATCACCAAGCACATGTATAGAAATCTGGACAGCAGCACAACAGTCATTTGTTTTAACCATAACTAGAGACATAAGCATCCAACAAGGGTGACCATAGACTTTTTGGAAAGCTAATGAAATTGCCTACAACATTGTTATTATCACCAAAAGCTTATTCCAAAGCTAACTAGATCAAACATGCTAATGTTTTAGATCTGTACAGAACTAGGATAGAAAAGTAGTAGTAATTTCAACAATGCATAATTGGAGTTATGGACATCAAACAAGCATAAACCTTAACTTTATAGAAAGCTTATTAAATTATCTAAAACATGTTTATTATCATCACTAGGTGATTCCACAATCAACAAGGTCAATCAAGCACAATTGAGCACCTCTGTCTAGACTTGGACAGATTCTACCATGCAACTTTACAAACTTATAACTGGAGATTTAATTCACCAAAAGGAGTGATATTTAACAATTTAGAAAGCTCATGAAAATAACTATACTTCTTATATTATCTCTAAGACATGATTCAAAGCTTAGTTAGGTAAAACAACATAATTATTCAGATCTGTATAGAGAGCATGCAAAACGTGACAGGGAAATTATAAAATCTATAGCTCCTGAATTATCAGGCCTATGATAATGAAAATTTAACACAAGCTAGATTATGAAATTAGCTACAACTTTGGTATCCACTACAACCACAGAAAACATTATTTATACCACAAAAATCATTGTACAAGCAAAACCGCACATGCAGCCCAAACAACAGTGGTACAGAAAACTGATAGGAATTTTAGAGAAGCATAACTGGAGTTCTAGACCTCCAGGAATCATGAATCATAACTTTTTTGCAAGCTTATGAAGTTACCTACAACTTTCTTTTTATCATCCTAAGATGATTCCACAGCTAACAAGGTCAATTAATCCAATGAATACATCTCTGTCCAAAACATAAATAGAATCTAACATGCCATTTTAAACAGCTATAACTAGAGTTCTACATGTCCAATAAATGTGGTTCTAGACTTTTTATAAATCTTAGTAAATTCTAAACAACTTTGTTATAAACACCTAGAGCTAATTCTACTATTAAAAAGGCCCCATAGTACCAACAAGGAAACCCTATCTAGGTTTGGGCAGAAACAAACACAGAAATTTAAGCAACAATAACTACTTAACCAAAAATTATGCTATTTAGCTTTTTGAAAATCTTAAGAAAATTACTACAACTCCTCTATTGTCATCAATGCTTGATTCATAACTTAACTAAGCCAATTAATTCAAAATGCAGGCCTATTCAGAATAGGAGCAAGGCAACATAGGGCATTTGTTATTATTATAACTCTTAAACCATCAAAACTAAACTTCTCAAATTTTTACCAGACATCAACCATAACGTTAGTAGAACTCCATAAAAATTTCACATTTATTTGAGCAAAACAACTGTTGTTATGAAAAAGACAAGACACAACTAGTATTAAAAACCTAACTGCATAAATTGATTTTTACAGGAAAAACTTCAAACTAAGGCATGCCATATTATACATCTACTGCATATATAATTTCACAACGATTCCAAAAAGTCCTCATTTACTATTTTATGATTTTTCTACTAATTACTACGAATTTTGAAAGTTGATCATTCAAATCTACATAAATCAAAGAAAAAGGGATGTAGATCTTGCATCGGGGACCCTACAGTTTTCGTAAATTAAACTCTAACAAAAAGGTCCTTTCTATCACTATTCAACTAAGTCACGCATTCGCACTTAGACCCTTCTCTTTTCTTGAATTCAAGCGCGAGGTCCTTCCTCATTCTTCCACACACAGAGAGCAGGGGAGGACGGCGGGGAGGGCCGACCGGTGGCCCGACAGCGACGAGGAGTGACGACGCAGCACGTGTGGGCTTGTGCGCACCGGTGCATGGCTTCAGCATGGCCTGCGGTGGCCTGTAGTGGCCCAGCCACGCACGTGCATGGCGCAGAGGCGCAGCTCCGGCGGTGGCAGCACTACGGTGGTCGCGGTGACCGGAAAAGGGGCGCAGGAGGGGCGGTGTGAGGCGGTGGAGGCATAGCAACACTCGGTTGGGTCAGAGAAGGCTCGGAGGTGGAGGAACGATGGTGTCCAAGCTTGAGCTCACAGCGGCATCCATGGTGGCCGCGTCCCAGAGCGTGCGCGTAGCACCAGAGAGAGAGGGAGGGAGCGTGGAGAGGCGAGTGAGGGATGGGGAAGCTCGGGCTCTCAGTTGAAGGAGGAGGGGCGCGACAGGGAGGCAGGGCATGCGGCAGTGGTGGGGGCGCGCAGCTTCCATGAACGGTGGCCACGTAGGCAATCTGTCGAGCACGTGGCATGTGTCACTGTGCCCGACTTGGAGTCCATTTTTGGGCCAGCTCTGCTCCAAACTGGGGTATGGGCCTTTAAGCGAAGTTGTTCCTCTTCTAATGCTCTACAAACTTGATTAAGGGATCAAGACCATTAGAGCTATGGATGAGTAGGTAATTTAGCTCCAAAGTGATAGTGTCAACATATTGACAACGACAAACAAAAATCCAAATTGATGGTCTAAACGAAGTCAAACAAGTGCCATCTTTTTACATGCTCTTCGCCACAATGTATACTCTAACTTTTATTTTGGGACCCGATCACGTTGCTTAACAAATCATTAGAACACGAGATGCCAAAGTCGACGTTAGTTAAGTGACAAAGTAAACCGTTGCTGTATTGGGGACTATTTTTGAAGATCCAAATGAACTCCAAATGTGATGACACTTGATCTATTGTTTTCACCATGAAAAGTACTTCAACTCATCTTGAGGGATCCAATTGAGCTACCACATGAATTTGGAAGATAAAAATTCACAAACATGTCAACTTGCTATTGTCAATCGGGGACTTAGAATATTTTTCTGAGAGCCTAAGACAACAACCGATTCAATCTTTAAGCCTCTGTTTGACTTAGTTCTAAGATGATCTGGCTCTTGGAACAAAAACAAAGTTTGTTCTACTCCACTCGAAATTCAACTTTTATTTAAGGTGCAACTCCATGCAAGCAATGTAAGCAATTGGTAAACATAGGTCAAAATAGCATCATGGTAACACTTAAATTAGAGTTTTAGACCGATTGAGGCATTTTCTGGCCACTTGCTCAACATGAACCCTTCATAACTTTTGTTCATGAGTGTAAGTAGAGTTATTTGAGCTAGGTTGCAAGGTTTGGTTGATAACCTATAATTCCATTCACTTAATAAAGCAATCCAAGAAAGATTATAACTTATCATTTCATGTGACTTCTTGATTCCAAACTTCATGAAACTTTTCCATTAGTCTAGATGGATGCATGTGGATGTAATGTACATGAAATAAGAATGTTTAACATTACTCTTGCATAATCTTAACAAGGATCCACATGTAAGCAAAGGTGTGTTGTCCAAGTTTAAGTTGGAGCTCACTCTTGTAGATTTGATCTTGACACCTTCATCACCACTTAACATATCATGTTTGAGCTCAAACCCATTGCTTAACTAGTGACAAACACCTGGGGTGTTATAGTAATAGCCTTCATGCATGTGCAAGATATTTCTATGGTGACTTAGGTGATTTGCTAATCTTAGGATAGCTAGGCTTGTGTTAACTAGTGTAACTAGTGATTCCTTAATTAAGAGAAATCCTAGAGATAAAGAGAGATTGGGCATGGCAACTTAGCTTGGGTTCATGGTGAGTTCCATGTCACTAGGATTGAGGATCCGATACATGCCTCTTTCATGATCCATCCATGCAAGAGAGAATGCTTAGATTAGGGTTGAAGGATTGGTCTCAAGATAATGAGAAGAGAGGGCTCTTGGGCTAACCATGGGATGAGAGGTTGTTGAAGCTCAAGTATTTGACCTAGGGCTAATCTTATTGCCTTCTAGCACCTTGATTCTCTTCTCCATCTTCTTCTTCTTCTCTTTCTCACTCTAGTTCATTGTTTCCTTCCCTTGTTCATCCTTCTAGAGAGAGAGAGAGTGTGTGTGTGAGGGAAATGAGGAGAGGATGAGTGGAGCTGATGGTCTAGTGTTGGGAAATATCTCCCACTCATGCTGACATGTGGGCCATGTCCCATAGTGGTTGACAACTCACTTCCCATTCCATTTGTTGTCTCTGCATGTTTATCGGATGGTATGATATACGTAACGGGTCATTCGGTAGTTTCTGAATTTGCTTAACCAAGCTTAGAAACCTGATCTCGTGACTCTTGGATCCACCTTAGATCTTATAGTGACCTACTTGTCTTTCTTAATAGATAAAACATCGCTAGCTGATTCCTTACAGTGATATCCTTCTACGGTGGCCGATCAGTTGACTCTAGTTGACTAGTAGTTGACTTAAGATGTTGTCGATCAGTTTGCGGTGATGTTGATACTTTCCTTCAGTTTGGGTTGCCTGAGATTGGTTAGGGAATTCCATCTAATAGGAACTCAGGTGACCAAAATGAGGGTCTAAGGTGTATCATAACTTGGGTCATTACACCCATCGTCTTCCTCCTCTTCGACGAGGGAAAGGCTCCACCGGTAGCGAGGCAACCTTAGGATTAGCACTGAGCTAACCCCCTACCAAATCTCTCTCTTCCTCCTGTACACTGTATTGTAACCCCCCGATTTTAGGTGCTCTTGAGTATAAGGATCATCAACTACTAGACATAGGGCATCGATCGGCCCAAACCAAGATAAACCATTGCGTCCTCTCTATGAGTCTTGTGTTCTTGAGTCCACCTGAGCCACCAAAGACACGTACTCTAACACCAATATGAACAACAATGCTTGTCGTGGTTTTGACCCACGACAGCTGACACGCCAGGTAGGGGGTAGCATCAAGTGAGATTCAGGCTCTACGATGGTCGAAGCCACCCGCCTCGTCGTCGAAGCAAGCGGCCCCACCCTAGATGGCGGTGTCTGCTTCCCTGGTGCATTCTTCATCATAGCCGATGCCTTCGCTCCGGGCCACGTCCTCAACTTTGGGAGCTTGGCCTATGTCGTCGACTACTACAGAGGGCTTCATCTGCTCAATGGGGCTACACCGACAGGCAGCTAGCTCCCGGTGCCACCCCCACCACCGGGCCTTCTAGGAGCAGATCTTGAGGTCCTAGCCTAGCAGATCTAGCACGGTTTGGGTCCACACCCTACCGTGTCGGATCGCTGCTAGATGTTCTACGCTAGCCAACGTCCACCACCAGATCGCCACCTTGAGGTGCTCCCGCCACCCGATAGCTTCTAGTACTCCTCCCAGACCTACCTTTCAGGATCCAGAATGTGGCGGCGTCCTTCCAGCTAGAGCTGGAGCACTGTTGGCGATTCTTATCGACAAAATCCAACCGCTAGCTATGATCCAAAAAGGAGGAAACTACATGTTTTTACACACATATACCTTTAAGGTTGACATAGTTCCACTTGTATAGGAGAATTATTATTTTGTAGGACTTATAGTTGAATACAAGGGAATTATTGTCAAAATGCGCCATCAGACAAAGCATAATGTAGATTCGCACAAAGGAAATAGAAGAAGGCCCATCCAACTGATCCAACTAGGCCAAGCATCACCGTGGCAAAGACCTAGGACCAGCTAGGAGCCCACGTGCACAAGGCGGTGGCGAGGCAGGCTAGCAGGGGTGCGACCGCACTCCTAGTGCGCCCGCACCGCCCCCAAACCTGCTCAGCCTCTCTCTTCTCTGGCGGTTGCATGGCGGCATGCAAAGACGGTGCAAGGCGGTTTCCTAATTTATCTACACCCAAACCGAACATTCTAGTGCTATAAATAGACGAGGGAGGCCTCTCATACCTCACACACCACACTTAAGTCTCTCTCCCTCCACTTGTACTCTTTTACTATTTTTAGTAGTGTAGTTGGAGCTAGGAGAAGCTACTTTGAAGAGCTAGGACATCTAAAAGGAATCTTGCTATGATCAATATGAAGAATTCTTCTATGTTCTTATTCTTATCTTATCAATATAGCTATGTTATGAAATTAGAGCAAAGTTCTTATGTTAGTCATTTATCATATGAAACTTTATGCTTAATCTTTCATACATACATGTTTAGACCAAGACCTAAATTGAGGTAGTGAGTTCTACTTTAAGATTAGTTTTGGTCAATATTTTCTTGGGGGTCGTCGTACGTCCCCATGGCAGATGCTCTAGTAAGAGGACTCCTGATAAAGGTGGAAGTTCCTGACCACCGCTAGAGTAGTAACCGATAGCATAGACGTGGTGTCTATGTTAGAAGTTACCTTCGTTTGCCTCGTATCCTTTGGTTGAGGGGCAGGTGGCAGATGGTGAAAGCCCTGCCCATCCTTCGTAAACCCCCATGTTCGGATATGGCATAGAGCTATAGGCCAACATTGACTAGCAGACCAGTTGCAATCCGGTGCCCGAAGTAAGTTTATAGTGACCAAAGCTATCTTAACTTAGGATCTCTACCCTTAGAAGTTTATGTATTTGTATGATCATCTGCTCATCTTAGCATAGCTATACAAGATAAGCTTACTCCAATTTAGGTATATTCTTTATTCTTTCTTTTTATCTTTATCCTTGAGATTGACATGATTGTGTGTCACACTATCCAATATTTATCATATCTTACCCCTGTTATAGACTTTGGTCTACTATGCAGTCTTGTTATCTCATCCATATCCTAATTAGAGACTTTTACACCATGCCTTCCTTTAGGAAAATATAAATGAATGGTCCCCGAATACTTCCAGGTAAAATGCTACAACGATATATCCGTGCACTTGTGGAATATTTCTGCATATGTTCAGAAATATTGTCAGGGCATTTCTTGTGCCATTGCTAGGAAACACCAATCCTAGTGATTGTGCTAAGAAATGCCAACCAGCATTTCTGGTGCCATTGCCGGGAAAGGCACTGGTTAAAAGAATCTATTAGGACATGTTCATGATAATACGCATGGTAATAGCCATTGCTCATAATAGGATAACTTTGCTTGTTTTCTACTTTTGTGGATGAAAATAGGATAGTGTAAGATGGTTTTGACTTGCCAACAACCTTCACCAAGAATCCGGAGTCATTCCTAAAGAAGGCTTGACCTCGTGTCGATCCTCCTTCCACTACTCCACCGATAATCGAATCCATCACCCTAGCATCATCTGTACCAAACACCATGGCCAACAAGACGCTGCATGAGTACTCCATCCCTATTATTGCTAATGTGCCTATTGGGCCCGCTGTCAACATGGGCGATACGAACTTCAAACTAAAGACCAGCCTAATCAAGATGGTGCAGGCAAATCCATTTTGTGGATTACCTAGCGAGGACACCAACGCACATCTCCGACACTTCCTGGAGTTGTGCAACACTGTCACCATGAAGGATGTTGCACCGGAGATAATCAAACTCTTCTTGTTCCTGTTCTCCCTCCTAGGGAGGGCGAAATGGTGGTTCTACAAGGACTAGGAAGTTGTTAACACATGGAACAAGTGTTCCACGACGTTCCTTGCAAAGTTCTTCCCAATGGCAAAACCAATGCCCTTCGTGGAAGAATTTCCAACTTTGAGCAGACAGCATCAGAATCCATCCTAGAAGCGTGATTGAGGCTACAAGAATACATCATTGCTTGCCCACACCACGGGATGGAAGTCTGGTTGATCCTTCAAAACTTCTACGATGGGCTAACTTCCACTTCCAGAGCCCACATAGATGCTGCTGCCGAAGGAGCCTTCTTCTCACTCACAGTCAGCGGAGCTATGACTCTCATTGAGAAGATGGTCTCCAATCATGGGTGGAGTGAAGACAGACTCCAACCCTAAAGAAGACGGCATGCATACCGTGGAGGAAATGATATTGCTGGGTGCAAAATTGGATCTCCTAATAAAACGCTTGGATGAGCACGATGCCATAAAAGGAACACCCTATGGTAATGTCAAATCACTCTATTCACATATAGCATGCACGGTGTGTGGACACTTCGAACACTCGGGGAATGACTGCCTCGAGACCCGTGAAGATGTGATAAACGAGAACAATGGGTTTCATCCACAAGGAGGTCTAGGGTGGAATCTGTCGCATCCACCATATCAGGAAGGTAACTTTGCTTACAATTCAAATTTTGCAAATCAACCTTCCTTGATAGATCTTGTGTTAGGGCAAGCTCAAATAAATGAAAGCTTTACAAAGAAACTTGCCTCTAACGATGAAATTTTTGAAAACATTAATTCAAATTTAGAAGGCTTAAACTTTTCCTTCAAAAATCAATTAAGCCTTAGTGAAATGTTTGAAACCCAACTAGCCCAAATTGCTGCTACAATTTCTGCACATGATTTTGAAAAGATCTCGGGGCACCCCTAGATTTCATTTGAAAATATCAATGCAGTAATCACGAGGGATGGTAAGTCCACTCATGATCTACCATATCCTAACCATGTAGGAAGAGTTAAAAGCATAGGGATACAACCCCGCACCATGGGCTTTGAGCTAGCTTGGGGGAGGACCCCCACAAGGTAACGTGTATCTTGCACTCTCACCACTTTTTGTTACCTTGCATAAAAAACTTATGGTTCTCTTGTTCACCATTCAATATTTTCACCACTATTGGATGATTCTTGTTTATCCTTTCATGCTTCCTCTCTCTATACCGACATGTTTTGGTTTGGGAGTGTTGGTTATATGTCTTTTAAATTAAGCATGGTGCTTAGTTTGAAGTTTGGACGTAATGATCATGCTTCTATAGGCCTTTTAATTTAAGCATGGTGCTTAGGTTAATTAGCCTACCTTGATTAAATTAGACATGGTGTCTAGTTTGATTATTGAACCAAAATTGTTAATTATAGATATTGGTTGATTATATGGACTAGCCCTTACAGGAATTTATCAACTTCATGAGGGTAAGTCTTTGAGATGACAACAGAGATGAAAATTTGTTCGGTGAACCTTGATTAAAATTTAAAAAAAATAATAATAAATAAATAATAAAACAATAATATTAATTCCACTCCACATATGTAACAACCCAGATTTTTGTGCAACCCAAAATCACAACTTTTTAAAATTTTTCCTACAATATGTGAAGCATCTAGTCGCTAGATCAAACCTAAGCTAATTCCTTCCCTTCTCGGTCTAACTTAATGACTAGGACTTCGTAATCTTGTGCACTGCATATAAACTAGTTGCATATTTGAGTGCCTTGAGTTGTATCTTGTTTGGGGTTTATTGTTTGATTGTAGGATTAGCTAGTGTTTGGACCAAATCCCTTAGAAGAAATAGGAAAAGCCTCCCTCTCTCCCTTGGGCCTAAAGCCACCAGCCGGCCTACTCCCCTCCTCCCTTTCCCTCCACGTGCAAGCCTAGGCCCAGTCGCGAGCCCCCTTGCTGCCCACCTGCGCCGCTCCCCGTAGGCCCATCCCGTAACCCAACTAGCTCAGTCGCAAGGCGCCTCTGCACCCAAACCCTAATGCGAAGCACTCCCAGGACCTGTCGCGCCGCTCCCCGTACTCACGCATGAAATTTTTGCATTTTGGTCCCTTTTGAAAACATTTTTTACAAAAAGACCTATGCCAAAACGTTTGCTGAAAATAGACTATTTTTAGGCGTCTTAGAACATGACGCCAAGGTATGAGGGTTGGCGTCGACTGACATGACGCCGAGGTCTTGCCACGTCATGGACGACCTTGGTCGATGGCGACACAGTGGCGCATGGGGTCCGACATCTCGGCGTTGTGTCAGCCAACGCCATAGGCCCAACCTCGGCGCAGTGGGACTACACGCCGAGCTATTGGCCCCATCCGACGCGTGGCCTAGGCGGCCCAACAACGCTTCATGGCCCAATAGCTCGGCGCGGGGTCACTTAATGCCGAGCCATCAGACTCGGCACGGCCCGACTCAACGCCGAGGTCTGGACTCTTGAAGCCGCGCCGCGGCCCCCTTCTTCTTTCTCCCTCCATTCTAAAAACGCCGGCTCTGCTCTCTGTTCATCTCCCCCACGCCCCCACAAAACCCTAACCCCCAAATGCGACCCTAGGTGCTCAGATCTCATCTCCCGAAGCTTCCTCGAGGTAATGGTCCCTCCCCTCCTCCAATCTATCCGCGTAGATGTGCTTGCATTGTCTCTAATCATGTGGAATCATGGGTGTATGGTGTTTTGGTATATGTGTATTTGCATTTGCAAAATGTATGGCTTAGGTTGATTGAGTGCATTGTTGTTTAACTGTTTTATGTGCTGAACATGTTAGGTTAGTTTGGTTTCTAGTTATTTTGGTCATTAGGGTTCTTTGTTTATTGTAGGTGTCATTAGGGTTAGTTATTTGTTGGTCATTAGGGTTAGTATGTATTTTAGTTATTTGTTGGTCATTAGATTTCAATTTTTTATGACTAGAAATGATTATGTTGTTGGGGTTGAAAAAGATGAAATGATATATTTTAGTTTCTACTTATTGGATTGAAACTCGCATGATATATTGATATGTGACACTACTTGTTGTGTGATGGCTGTAGATGGATAAATTAGTGAGGTTGCGTCATGGAGGCCGTATTGTTAGGACAAGAGATGATAGTTTGGAATTTCTGGACATGTGTGAGGAGTTGTTGATTTTTTTTCTAAAACACCATCTTTGACCCAGTTAGTGGAGCGAGTGAAGGTTAAGTTAGGCTAGAATGAAGGAGACGTGCATGTTCAATTTGAAGGTGTCATAGATGTTGGGTCATCGAAGGGTCCTCGGATCAAGCGGTTGCTCAAAATTACAAGCGAGTCTGAATGGAATGATTACAAGGCAATTGTATTGGCCTTAGAAGTGCGATCTTTGGATTTAGTAGTAAGTAAGGAGTCCGGCTTAGGAAATGATAACTTCAAAGCATGCCCATCTTTCCCCGCTCACATAGGTTATGGTCCTTTGTTTGAAGAAGAAATACTTGTCACACAACTAGGCTATGGTGGTGGTGAAGTGTTTGGATCGCTCGAGCATGATGGAGGTTGGTTTGAGGGCGATCGAGATTAGGAGGAGAATGTGGTTGCTGATGGTGAGGGCAACAATGATAGTGATGAAGAGGATGATGATTATGTAATGTAATTGGTGATGCAGAAGAAGGTTTGGATGACGCTAGCGGAGACTTTTCTATTGAGGATGAGCTTAGCGATGAAGATGATCTTAGTGGCGAAGAAGACTTTGGTGATGCTAGGGCTACGAACTATTTTGATATGGAGATAGCTGGAGATGATGAATCCTTCGTAGAGGAGATAGCCAAAGACTCTGATGACGATCACCCTGTTGGTCGTCTCAATTTTAGGGAAATAGAGATATTGTCTAGGGTCTTGCCTTGGAGAGATCCACTAGTTGGTGATTTCGAGGACCTTAGCCATGGTCACAGGGCAGTAGTTGATGGTGGGCCAAGTGATACAACAGTGCCTGATGTTAGCAGTTACCTCATCATATGGAAGGGCATATTGTTTGCTACCATGGATGAGTTGAAAATATGGTTGCAAGAGTACTCCATTATACACAACCGACCTTTTAGGGTCATCAATTCATTCAAGGAGAAGAGGTACACTGTTGCTTGTGAAGAACAACAGTGTGGTTGGAGAGTATATGCTAGGAAGACGAAGGCAGACAAATGAAAGATTACCTCAATGAAGCAACCACATGTTTGTGCCACTGCTGAGGCAGAAGAGAACCATCTGCAGCTCAATTCTAGGTTCATTGCAAGGCAATTATGCCCCATGGTGAAGCATATGCCAACCATTATGGTGTCTGTGTTGGTTGAGATCATCTTCCAATGGTACAATTACTATGTCAAGTATGGAAAAGCATGGAGGGCAAAGCAGCATGCACTGGAAATAATATTTGGAAATTAGGAAGAAGCTTATGAGCGCCTCCCTGTAATGTTGAACGCAATGAGGGCTGTAAATCCTGGGATGCACTTCAAGTATTTACCTAAGGAGGGTGAAACAAGGAATGGTAGCCAGGTATTTGGAAGGGCCTTTTGGGCATTCGGGCAGAGCATCGAAACATTCAAGCATTGCAGGCCCATCGTCTCAATTGACAGGACCTTTCTTATAGGGAAATTTGAAGGCACAGTGCTTGTTTGTATTGGGATAGATGTAGAAGACCAGCTTGTGCCATTGGCCTTTGTGATTGTTCGGAAGGAGGACACGGATAGTTGGTGTTGGTTTCTCAGGCTAGTAAGACAAGTGGTAATTGGTCCAGGACGTGATGTTTGTGTGATATCCGATAGGCATGCTGGCATTCTGAATGCCGTAGAATAAGAGATTCCTGGTTACGGCTAAATACATCACCGATGGTGCACCAGACACCTTGCTCAGAATCTTATAAGGCATGATCACACAAAGGACAACTTCAAATTATTTGAGGAGGTTTGCAGGCAGCAAGAGGTTCAATTATTCAAAGACAAGCTAGATGCCCTGAAGTTAGCCACAAATGTTGATGGCAGGCAATTCTTGAGCGAGTTGATGGCGTTGAAGGATAAGTGATCACTTGCATATGACACCAAAGGTTGGAGATGGGGCTTCATGACTAGTAACATGGCAGAGATGTTCAATAGCCTTCTAAGAGGTTGTCGTGGTTTGCCTGTGACTGCTATTGCCTCATTCACCTTCTACAAGTTGAATGCTTGGTTCATTTCGAGGAAGAAGCATGCGAGGTCTCTATGGATAGCAGGTAAAGCTTAGCCACTTTTAGCATCTCAGGAACTAGCTTTCTCAAAGAAAAAGTCTAAACGACAGAAGGGTTCATGTTTCAATCCGATCAACCATGGATATGAGATTCTAGAGGGTGGTGGAACTAACATTGGTGGTGAAGACCGGGGTGCTCAAAAACATAAAGTAGTGATCAATGAGAACAAGTGTACGTGTGGAAAACCAACCATATACCATAGGCCTTGCTCCCACATGATTACAGCCTATCACCTTAGACGTGTTGATGCTGAGGTCCCTCCCCGTATGGCCGCGGAGTTCTCTTTGAGAAACCTAATGAGCACCTGGAATCCTCAGTTCGAGCCATTTCTTGACGAGAGTCAATGGCCTACTTATGATGGCCCCAAGTATGTGGCTGATCTTGGCTTACTCTAGAAGAGTAGAGGACCTAGGTGGTGGAAGCGGTTCAGGATGGACATGGATCGAGCCACGAAAGGTAGATCAACCACGAGTAAGGTTGGGACACATTTTGTAGAGGACACCCAAAAGAGTCGTTGCTCTGGTTGCCACAAGATGGGCCACAATAAGAGAAAATGTCCTGAACTACTTAGACAATAGGTATCCACCAAGCTAGCTACTTGAATTGCTTTGTGTAATAGTGCATTGGTTTACTTTTGTTTTTTTAATGTTATGTTACTTCGTACCACATATACATGCTTTAACTTATACTAATGCTTTGGCATTCCTTATGTTGCAGGATGGATCGGTTCCCCCTTCTTGATCCAAGGTTCGATGAGCACCACCGGGCTCGGAGGATCGAGAACGGAGATGTATATTCAATAATTCATATGAAACAGTGCATTGTTCATCTTTTGCTCTATAGTCCATGCTCTTTATAAAGTGACATGAACTAATACTTTTTCATGCTTGTCTTTTTTTTGCAGGTTTTGAATGTGCTGAGGCCAATGACACATGAGGCCTCTACGACCATGGTCTACGATGAGAGGTACACGCCCCTCCTGAAGCTGGCGAACCTTGCTACCGTTGCTCATGTTTATCGTCGAGGCATGCCACTTTTCAACCTAGCGGCGCTGATGGTGTTGATAGATTGGTGGCGTCCGGAGACACACAGCTTTCACCTACCATGCGGGGAGATGACGGTCACTCTTGAGGACATTACCATGATCCTTGGAGTCAAAATCCGAGGATTCCTAGTGATAGGAGACACGAAGTCTGAAGGATGCCAGCAGCGGGTTGAGCACTTCTTGGGACGTCCCCTAGCGGTAGTTAAGGCTGGCAAGAAACGGCGCAGCAGTGGGGTGTCCCTGAGGTGGCTTCGTCAGCAATTTCGGGAGTGCCCACCCAACGTAGACACCCAGACCGTGACATACTACTGTTGGGCCTATGTCCTGCACATGTTTGGTACGGTTCTCTTCCCTGATGGCACTAGAGACACGGCGTCCTGGATGTACATCCCGTGCCTTTGGAACTAGGAGGATCCCAGCAATAGGAGTTGGGGCTTGGCTATACTTGCCTTCTTGTACCGTTAGCTTTGCGAGGCTTGCCGCCATCCTAGAGGCGTGCACGCTACAATGTCAGGGTGCATCACACTGTTGCAGGTAATAAAGCAAAGTTGTACAAGTTTCCACTACAATTTAATATTTTTTCTTAACAAAAGTGATTAACATGCAAGTTTCCACTCTTTTTTGCAGATTTGGATGTGGGAGAGGCTTCTAGTTGGGAGACCGCATCAGCTTGATCCCCCAAAACCTTGGTTTCCTCAAGGAGATGCAGTTGTCGCCCCTATCATGGCACACCTCTATGAGCAAGCCCACGGAACTTACCACATGTCACGCCATGCGTACATCAGCTTCACCAACGAGCTAGACACCCTTTTGCCACAGCATGTAAGTTTCCCACCCTTTTGGCCTAATCGAGGATATGTGCACAAATTGAGCATCGACTAGTTGATGATGACGTTGTGTACAGGTTGAATGGCGCCCATATCGGCGAAGGCAAGTCACGGATCTCAACTTGAGCTCCTTGTGCATGGTAGACGAGGATGTCTGGACGATGAGGACCCCCTTATTTGTTTCTATGCAGTGGAGTACCATCTCCCTCACCGTGTAGCATGACAGTTTGGTAGGCTGCAGCCTTCTCCGCCCGAGGATTTCTCCACCAGTTGGCAGCTCCACAAGTACGTAACATGCAATATTTTGTTCATTTCACATGAATGAATCATTGAGTAGGCCTTCATATTGCCGCTATGGTGTAAAATTTGTAGGTTCAGCAGACAAAAAAAGAAGAAGATCGTCAACTGGCAGCTGGAGCACCAGCACTACATTGATGAGTGGATGTTGATGGCATCCACGCCGTCCATCGTGACAAGGCATTCGATGATTACCTTGTTTGGCTTGGTCAATGAACAAGGCTTCAATTCAGGCCCGCTTGGATGGAGCAAGACATTGCTGACATTGCGAGCGAGAATGAGGGCAACAACCCATATGACCAAGCTACCCGAGAAGGCAGGCAAGTTGAGATTGCCCCTATGTTAGCCAGAGCTGTAAGTGATACAACTATTTCCATCTCTGAGGTCTTTACTGTGATGGAGACTTAAATTTTTGTTTTTGTTGCATAGAGCATGGAGATAATGAGGACAGTGGCCGAGCAAGGAAGGGCATTGATGATTCCTGTGGGCGATCCTGATGAGGCCTCCATGTTACGACGGCACATTCAGGTAGTCTCCTGTCATTCAGTTGATGTTACATCTTTATATAGTTTTGCGACCAACCCCACTTACTAATAGTGCTTTCAAAATGCAGCGTGCCATGCATCGCCTCTGAAAGGTAGCTGCACGCCTTGGATGTAGACGTGCCCCGGATGTGGTAGTCCCACAATAGCTTGGTGCTGGACCTTCTACTGCACATGTTGGAGGGACTTCATCTTCACATGGTGCACATGTTGGCGGGACTTCTTCTTCACATGGTGCAACAACTAGTGCAGAGGGTGGTCAAGGACATGGTCCTTATGATGATGAAGGAGAACACCAGGGAGAAGATGATGAAGGACAGGGAGAGTACTATGAGCATGAGTATGATGAGATTGGCATGTCCTAGCTTGAAGATGCACCCTAAGGAACTCAAGGCCCCTCCGGTTCTAGATGTCCACAAAGGACGCTCAGATCAGTGGACAGGCACACTCTAGGTACCTATCCGTTTGGGAGGGGAAAGTGTTACGCTCGCCGTCCACGTTAAGGTACATATTTTGATATGGTAATCCTGATACTTAGCTCAGATTTTAGCAAACACCAAATAGCTATGTGAAGGTAGTCTCATTAATGGTTTCTAACTTAGCTCAATATCCGCTAAAAGTTGTGAAAATGGACTACTATAGGAAAAAAGAGAGACAAGGAGAAAATGATGGAGCATTAGACAAGGAGCGAGCTAAAAGATCCAAAGACTTCATATGCTATATTTTGTGCATGGACTATGTATGCATTGGACCTTATGTAATGCACTATGTATGGACCTTGTACTATGTTTGGACTATGTTGGATGATTGATGAAGCATATGTATGGACTATGTATGGATGTTGAATGTGTTGGACTATGTTGGATGTTGAATGTGTTGGACCTTATGTATGTATGGATGTTGAATGAATGTGTATGTCGGTGTGGTCATTTGTTATGTGAAATTCTGTATGCTCATGTATTTTGTCATGTATTCTGTGTATTATGTGTTATGTGTATGCTCAGTTCATTGTTTTTTGGTGAACCCAGGAGCTCGGCATCAATTGAACACACGCCGAGGGTGGGCACCTCGGCGTTTAGTCAATTGACGCTGACCCCTGGTGCATACTGGAATCCTTTGCCTCGAAGCGACGAGGTGCCCAAGCTCAGCATTCCATAAATTGACACCGAGCCGTTAATCTCGGCGTTAAAATATTAAACGCCAAGGTAGGCGTGTGGGCTGACCCGACGACGCCCGTGGCCCAAATGTCAGCGTGGCTCGACTCGGCGCCTAGCTGTCCAATCTTGGCGTGGGCCGACTCAGCGCCGAGGTTCGGCCCAAACTTGGTGTGGGCCATGGTGATCCAAACCCTAGGGTTGGCGTGGGCCGAATCAACGCCATGGTCATCTACCTCGGCGCCGTCCGACTTGGCGCCGAGCCTATAAATCATAAGAGTATGCACCTTTGGTATAGGTTGAAATCCTATTTGCATGATTCAAATGAAAAATCTTTCTCAATGATTCCTCTTCTACTAACACGAGTTATACTAATAAGAGTAGACATGCTATATTTATGTTTGTTCCTGCAGGAAAAACCAAAGGTTGGTTCGATTTCAATCCCCTATATTTAGAGAGAGTCAAATCTTTTTTTCAGTTTGGGAATCAACCATAGTACATGAAACTTAGAGATAGGTAAACTGCAATTTATGAAAATAGCGAATGCACAACGATTACACTCACATCAAAACTAACATTGGCATATCGCAAACTAAACCTAGCATGCCTTAGGGGATTGAAAGAAACAAGTGATACAGACGTTGCAAAGGTACTACGATTATACACTCACATGAAAACTAACAATGGCATGTTGCAAACTAAACCTAGCCATGCCTTAGGAGATTGAAAAGAACAACTCATACAAGCATTCCACATTCAGATTGACTAACAAAGGTTGGTCCTAATAATGCTCCCACATATTGAACTGAGTTGCGCCTTCCCCATAGTATCCTCCAGTTGACGGCGGCGGTGGCGGTGGAGAAGTAGGCCCGTGCTTCTTATGGTACGGGCACTGGCAGTACGGATTATTGCATAGTGCCTCCTCTGCATCATTGCTGTTGTCGTCGTCCGACTTGTCCCTGTTACCACTTCCAGGGCCATACTCTAGGTCAAAGATGCGTCCCTGTAGATATGTGATGTACTGTTGATGGGGATAGATAGGAAGAGGGTCGACCCATCTAGTGAAGCCACAGTTATCTGGACAGCTTGAATCCTGAAAACCCACCTACCAATAAGTACTACTACAAACCAAATGCAAATCTAAAAAAGGAGAGAGTTCAAAGGAAATACAAATCCTCGTGGGCATCTAAAGAAACGACGGCCTCCACCATCACAGTCGTTGTACATCTGCACAACGCAATCCAAACAGTGGCGGCATTTTGGCCAATCTTCAATGCGCTTGTCGTATGATCTAAGAGGTCTCTCACGGGTGAAGTCACTCTTCCTCTCCAAAGGAAATTCCTCTATTGGTTCTTCAAAAGAATCAGAACCCAGAGAACCCTCCCACTCAATCGGAGGTCCCTTCCTCACCCCTTTCCTCTCCTTCCGCTGAAACCCTTTCCACTCGAGGAACCTCCGCTCGACATTTGATAAAACTAAACCAGAAAACAAGTTGTGTAGATGTGGAGCAAGACATGGAGAACTATATATAGAGATGAAGGCAGATTCACCATGAATGCTACTTGACAAAAAACTTGTGTGCATACTCATTTATTGAATCTGCAAAGGCTAGATGCTTCGTCTGAAAAGCCTACAACTATGACTGGTCAGTTCATCTAAAAAGGCTATACCTGTGTTTTGTCACTTCATCTAAATGCAGTACATCACTCTGATATTAATTCATTGCGTATACGGATACAATAGTAAACGAATCTAGGCTTTTCAGTGAGTTTTCAAATAGACTTTTCATTGACTGCAACAGCACAAGTAGCCTTTTCAGTGATACAAACAGTAGCACTACAGTCCTAGGATAGTTAACGAAGTACAGGGCATAAGACCATCTGAAATAAAAGCATAGTGCATTACAACATAATAAAAAAAAGTCTAGGGAATAAGTTCATCTAAAATAAAAGCAGAGTGCATTACAACATAGTAAAAAAAGTCCAGGGCTACACGACATCGCTCATGAATAAACCAAATACCTACTGAGTGCAACGAGACCACTTTTCCTTCCTCTAGGCATCGGGATTCTCCTCCATCGCTGCCTTCGCTCGGCGCACACGCTCAAGCTTCTTCTCCCTCTCCGCCCTATACGCAGCAACACACCTCCTTTCCTCCTCTTCTTTATGCTCCTTTTCTATAGCCTCTTGTCTACGTCTCTGCTCAAACCTCTCCTTAACCTCCACATCCCACTCCTTCAGGCCTTTTAGATGCTGCTTGTCCGACTCCTTAATCTCAGTGTCAATCCACTACTCAAAGTCACATAGTGGTAGAACGGTCTGCAAGAAAAATAAATTGTTATAAAACTAATAAATAAGCAATACTTAATATCACAAGAAAATTAATTAACACACAATAAAAATTCATCACAATCGATGCACGGCGTTGTTGCTTTGTAGGTTCCCATGCATAATTAGGACACATCCAGTACCTCTGTCTATATGTTTCCTCATCTTCAGAGATGTCTACCTTACAAGGATCACCATAAAAGCACATGGGTTGAGGAACACCTTCAAGGAGAGGCTTTAGGTCGTAGGGATTTGCCCTCTGGCGACCATAGCTATAATTGAAAGAATTTAGTCATATTAACGGAGAACCAAACCTAAACCTAGGGTTTTCTATTTGTTGCACAAATAATGAATAAACATTGGGATTACCATGGAATACGAGCTTTACTACGCCTTGGCATCCTAACATTACGTAGAAAAAAAATCAATTCAAAGTACCTTGCAACGAATGTAAAGCTACTAACACTAAATCACCATACCTCCCAAATAAGCTTTTCATTACAAACCCTAAGCAAATTTGAATCCCAACAAACACAAAATTTAATTCAATGATTATAAACCAGAACATATACAACAACAACAACAACCATACATTTGGGTCATTCAATCATTTGAACTACCATACATTGCACGAATGACATGAATATGAACCAAACCTATAATGCCAAGTTCAAAAAAAACATAAACAACCGAATCTAAATGGATGAAATGAAAGAGGGGAAAGAAGAGTACCTTGGCAAAACGTTCAATTCATAAAAAATTGAAATCTAATGACCAACAAATAACTAAAATACATACTAACCCTAATGACCAACAAATAACTAACCCTAATGACACCTACAATAAACAAAGAACAAAATAACTAGAAACCAAACTAACCTAACATGTTCAGCACATAAAACAGTTAAACAACAATGCACTCAATCAACCTAAGTCAAACATTTTGCAAATGCAAATACACATATATACCAAAATACAATACACCCATGATTCCATATGATTAGAGACAATGCAAGCACATCTACGCGGATAGATTGGAGGAGAGGATGGACCATTACCTCGAGAAAGCTTCGGGAGACAAGATCCAGGCACCTAGGGTCGCATTTGGGGGTTAGGGTTTTGTGGGGGCCGTGGGGGGATTTGGGAGACAGAGAGCCAGCGCTTTCAGAATGGAGGGAGGAAGAAGAAGGGGGCTGCGGCGCGGCTTCAAGAGTCCAGACCTCGGCGTTGAGTCGGGCCGCGCCGAGTCTGATGGCTCGGCGTTAAGTGACTCCGCGCCGAGCTATTGGGCCACGAAGCGTTGTTGGGCCGCCTGGGCCGCGCGCTGGATGGTGCCAATAGCTCGGTGTGTAGTCCCACCGCGCTGAGATTGGGCCTGTGGCATTGGCTGACACAACGCCGACGTGTCGGACCCCATACGCCACCGTGTCGCCGTCGACCGGGGTCGTCTGTGACGTGGTAAGACATCGGCGTCGTGTCAGTCGACGCCGACCCTCATACCTTGGCGTCATGTTCTAAGACGCCTAAAAATAGTCTATTTTCAGCAAACGTTTTAGCATAGGTCTTTTTGTAAAAAATATTTTGAAAAGAGACCCAAATGCAAAAAATTCACTACTCACGCACGCAGCGGGCGTAAAGCAGCCTCGGCCCGCTCTTTCGGTTGTCCTCACTTGCTTGCGCCTGTACGACCCCAACGCCACTGCGCACACGCAATGACGGGAGGCAACGACGCCGTTCCACAGACCCACTTGCGAGCCAGTGAATCAGATGGGGAAACGCTCCTTCCGTCCAACGCCTGCGCTGTTCCGAGGCCTTCTGTCGCATCGCCGTCTCCTTCCTCTTCTACTTTTCCGTTGGAGACAAGGGGCGACTCTGCTTTTCCGTTCCCCGCCGCTGCCTTCCGTTGGTGCCCAGCCTGGAGATCACGAACCCCCACCTCGGATGCCCTCGCGCCTACGACAGCAGACCCCACTGCGAGCGCTGCCAAGCGCGGTGCTTTGATCGCTCGGACGGAGCCTCGACTCCCCTTCTCGAACCTTCCCGACCTAGCTCACTTGCCCGCGCCCTGGATGATCGCCACGTCACGCCGGCTGTAGCATCGACGATACGGATGCCGGAGCCCTCGCCTAGGAACCCTAGCCTCCGGCTATAAGAAGCCGAGCGCTTGTAGCTCCTCGCCCAATCCTCCACTCAGACGCCACAACCCTTCTTCCTCCTCTCTGCCTCGCCTCTCTCCCACCTCGCCGCAGTAGAGGCGCAACCATGGCGCGACCAAGGGACCCCGAGCTCGACGCTGCCTTGGAACCTGCCTTCGCCTAGCCACGACCACGACATGGCGCTCGCCAAGGAGTCCATGTCCGAGTCGCCGTGAGGCCGAACCGGAGCACCACGTCCTCGCTGAGGCGTCATCGCGACACCGTAGCCATATGGTCTGGCCATCCCCCGCCGTTCGAGAAGCCGCGTGACCCAGGGGTGCCTTGACCGACGCCACCACCGAGCCCTAGACTGACGGCGGCCACCACAACACTGCCATCCTGGGACCGTCCACGCCACCAAGCTTCACCTCACGACGACGCCCGCGGCCTTGGAGAACGTCGCGCGCGACACCATCACCGTGGCCGGGACGTCAACACGATCGCGTCCTACCTGCACCACGTGAACACCCGGCGCCAAGTCCGCGCCACCGCCGGCCAGACCGGCCACCACTTCACCACCAGGCACGTCACGAGGAGTGTTGGAATTCTCTCCCTCACTGATGTTGGGAATCTCTCCCTCACCAGCAAGTGTTTATCGCAAACACTCGCCTGCTCTCTTTGGTAGATACACGCACACGTACAGAATGGCACAAGCTAGCAGTTTTCTTTTGTTGACGCAAGCCACACAACTCCCGTCGCTTTTCATTCATATATAAACTCAAGTACATGCATGAAATAAACGGCCAGCCAAAATCACTCAGCCGAGACTCACACTGCATCTCGCAACGTGCAACCATGGAAACATGCTAGCAGCATGCAAGTGCCCAGTCCCTGGACGCCGTCCTATTCTTCCGCCATGAAAACACTTCCTGGCTTTGACCCAGAATAGAATCCTATGCATGGCTAGTTCCTAATTAATCTCTCGTGCAGCCTAAACATGTTACAACAATTATCACGAGCATGCACTGCCACTTCACATGGCATGGCTTCTCACCAAACGTGTATACTCCTATGTAAACATGCAGAGAACTACACACAGACAATTATTTTCTAAATGCAACTGACAACGTAAACATGCAATGCTCTAATGACAAGATTAATCTCTAACAATTACCCCCCTAATCTTGGCATTGCCATTCACAGGAGAGCTGGCTCATAGTCACTTGATGCTGCAGCAAGGAGTGCAGTCTCATCTTTCTTTTTCTTCTCAGGACATTCCCAAGCAAAATGTCCAAACTGTTGGCAGTTGTAGCATTTTACCTTGCTCTTGTCCTTCTGCTCGTCACGGACATGACCACGACTTCCAGACGAGTCACGTGCTCTTGCCATGAGAAGCTGTTGTTCTTCCCTTTGGACCTCTCGTCCCTTCAGCAGCTCTTCATGCGCCTTCAGCGACCCAATGGCCTCCTCCATGGCCATTTTGTTAATGTCGCTAAAAAGCATCAATGATGAAGCGACATTGATGAACTTGGTGGAGACGGCTCGCAGCAGCTTCTTCACGACGTACTTCTCGTCCATCGCATCACCAAGTTCACGAATGCGCCCAACTAGCGCCGTGAATTTCAACGCAAAATCATCCACGGACTCTGCATCACCCATCTTAAGGTTATCAAAATCAGACCGCAAGGACTGAATTCTTGCCTCCCGGACGCGCTCGCTGCCCACATGCATGGAGCGCAAAGCCACCCATACATCAGCGGCAGTCTCCTTCTCAGCAACTCGTAGAAGCGTCTCGTCGTCGATCGACTGTGAGATGATCGTCAAAGCTAGGCAGTCCTTGCTCTCATCGACGGTACTGCCGGATGCCTTCTTAGCATCAACAGCACCCCACGCACCATTGGTGTGCAAGATGTACTTCATCCTCAGCGCCCACGACGCGTAGTTCGTCCTGGTCAGCATCGGGAATGGGAGCCTCCCCGTCGCCGCGGTCATTGTCGTCGTGTCGCCGAAACCACCACTCACAATGGCTTTGCCCGATGAAGAATCGTCGCGCGGCATCGTCTTCGTTGAAAAACCGGCTCTGGTACCAAATGTTGGAATTCTCTCCCTCACTGATGTTGGGAATCTCTCCCTCACCAGCAAGTGTTTATCGCAAACACTCGCCTGCTCTCTTTGGTAGATACACGCACACGTACAGAATGGCACAAGCTAGCAGTTTTCTTTTGTTGACGCAAGCCACACAACTCCCGTCGCTTTTCATTCATATATAAACTCAAGTACATGCATGAAATAAACGGCCAGCCAAAATCACTCAGCCGAGACTCACACTGCATCTCGCAACGTGCAACCATGGAAACATGCTAGCAGCATGCAAGTGCCCAGTCCCTGGACGCCGTCCTATTCTTCCGCCATGAAAACACTTCGTGGCTTTGACCCAGAATAGAATCCTATGCATGGCTAGTTCCTAATTAATCTCTCGTGCAGCCTAAACATGTTACAACAATTATCACGAGCATGCACTGCCACTTCACATGGCATGGCTTCTCACCAAACGTGTATACTCCTATGTAAACATGCAGAGAACTACACACAGACAATTATTTTCTAAATGCAACTGACAACGTAAACATGCAATGCTCTAATGACAAGATTAATCTCTAACAAGGAGCACCGCGACACTTGAAGCCCCTAAACTGCGATCCTGCTCGACGCCACGACTCGGTGCCAGGCACAGCACCGTGGCATCTGCACCTCGCCACCACCGAGCGATCGATCTGCCCGCACCGGCCCCTCCCCACACCAGGCGATCTGCCGCCGACGAGCCCTCCGGTGAGCCGTCCGCCCCAAAATCCTTTGCCTTTATTCGTTGCCTCGATAGCCTGACTGTTCCGGCCTTCGACGCCGGCTCTCTGTTGCCACACTTGCACAGCACGGCGTCTCGGCTGCCGGTGGCCACGCACGGCCGCCACCGCCGGAACGCCAACATGCACACACACACGTCGGTCCCATGAAGACCAAGGCGGTGCCTTTCACGGCTGCCGCCGTCGTGGCAATGCACCTGCACGCCGGCACACGGACGTGCGAGTTTAGCACGCCACTACCTAGGCACAGCCACGAGCACCAGCACGCACCCATACCGATGCTCTGGAAGCTGCACCCCTGGCGCGCGCTCCACGGCGGGCCCGCGTTGAACCTCAGCGGACCTGGCGAGCTTTCGCCGGCAAAGCTGCTGCCTTGCCCTCCTTTACACGCAGCACGTACCAAGCCGAGGTCTCACCACCACCTCGTTGTCCGCGATGGCGTTTCGTCGGTTGCCTCGGCCACGGACACCGCAACGAGACATCACACGGCGCCCGGCACCAGCACACGCACCCCCACATGAGGTGCCTCGTGGCCGTGCTCCAGCACGCCATCGTGACCGCAGCACGCGTGCACAGCATGGTAGTAGCCGACCTCCGTCTTGCCAAAGCCCGCACAAGGCCCGGCCTTGTTACACCACGTCAGCGTCTACCCGCCACCCTCGCTGTCCAATACCTCCGCGCGGACACCACGACTAGAACAACGCTGACCGCCCGTGACCCCCGCGCCTCCAAGCCTAGGACCGCGACCTCACTGCGTTCTCCACCACGCAGCACCATGACGACCACCTCCTCGCGCCGGACGTCGTCATCGAGCCTCGGCTGCCTCACTGCTACGAGCCTGGCCACGCCCAGCCACTTCCGGCCGGCCTTAGCTACAGCTAGTTGGCCGCAGCCACCCATTGGCTGGCCGCAGCTAGCTACAGCTAAGCCGCTGCTGGCTACAGCCGGCCAGTGGAAGCCACGGCTAGACACCGCCACCTAGGAGCAAGCCATGGTTAGCCAAGACCGACCCCGACGAGCCTTGGTCTTTCTTGTCGCATGGGTAACCCCCTACCTAGCCAAGTTCACTCCTTTGCCTTCAATTGGTGACCGTAACCACTGCCCGCCGCGAGCCCAAGGCTGTGGCTTTACAGAGCCGCCATCGTGCCGGAGCTGTGAAGCCGACCTAGACACCGTGACCAACCCCTACTAGGACTGCGGCAAGCCTTGAACCAAACCTGGGTGTGCAGCCACGACAGCGTTGCTGCGCTGCCGGCACCGAACCCAAGGGACCTGCCGTCCGTAAGCCCTCGGTGAGACAACCAACGGCCTGACCTGTCTAACCCCACCTACTGCCAGCCTAAGGCTGATGGCCCCTCTGTGTGTCCAGCCTTCGCATCATGTTTTTGTGTAGGGACCTCATCGATCGTGTGATAACGATGCTCGTAGACACACCACACATGCACCTTGCGCTCGTCATGTCCATCTGTGGCACTCACGCCTCGGACAGCACCGGCATGAGCATGTTCTTACCGCACTATCGAGCACCTTGGCTTGACCCTCGCCGCACAACCATAGGTCACCTATGCCACCTGCCACCACTTGTGTGAGACCTAGCCCACACTGTTACGGCCACCACAAACCCAAGTTTCGGCGAGGATGCCACGGCCTAGCCACAGCCATGACCGAACTCTTGGAGGAGATCCATGACACCTAGGCCACCCTCGCTAGCCTATGTTAAGCCGACCCTTGCCCTCCCACTTGGGAGGCATACGACCGTGTCTAGATTTCGCTCGAACCCTACACGCACACCACGTGTACTATCACGGATGCCTCGGCATTTTGTCGAGCACTCCGTAGACTCTACGTGGCCCTCCCTATCACATCTGGTTTGAGCCCGAACCTCGCATGCTATGTATTGGCAATGGTCAGGCACCGCAAGAAGAACCAACTCACCTTCCGAGTTTAGTTGAGCCCGACGGTGAGACCAATACCCTAGGCCCAAGGCGTTGGCCTTGTTGCCTGATATGCCCCCATTGCAGCGCTGCCTCTGGATCTTAATCTTTGCCTTGTCCACTATCATCGCTACATGGAACGAGGCCAGCCCACAGACGCTTGACAACCACACATTGAACTACATGCTGTGCACTAACACCATGCCACGCTGCCCCCATGCCGTGCACGCCAAGATTTCCTTGGCCCACATCTAAAGCCCTTTGGGTGCTTGGTTGTTGGACCCTGATCACTTAGATACACACCAGGCATGACTGCGCTCACTCAACTTGAGTTGAGCCGAGTGTTGGTATAAATTAATGCACACGGATAAATCCACAAGCGCACGGATACCGCTGTAGCTTTCACCCAGAAGTATTCCAAGTATCGTATCCATAGGGGAACATGTGAGACTAACTACGGTCTAACTTACCTAAGGGTAAGTCAGGATAAGATATATATGGTAAGTACATGATAATTGAGCATTGATAATGAATAGTTAACCACCCAGAGTACTCCTTTCTAAGACATTAGCATGACCAAGTAGAAATTAGATAGATAATTCCTAAGTCATTCTTAGTTACTAGTCAAAGCATACGATGATTAGTGCAATTACACTTAGTAGTCATGGCTAAGATCATCCTTATATCTACACATAAGGGATATTACTAAGGAAGATTAAGAACAGAGCTTGCTCTTCCTTCGTAACCAGACCCTACGTGCGCCTATATTCGGGGAGTGGACTACAAAGGACTCAACGGGAGTGCCACATCTGTGATCTACCACATGACCTAGAATATAGGGTGTATCCATAGGTAAACAACTTATAAGCGCCACGCTTAAACAATGTCGACCACTCACCCCGTGCATAGCGGAGCGAGCGCTATATGAACTTATGCATGGACATAATGATAAACTAGCTATACTAAGCATATAATCAAAGTAGACGATGAACATTATAACGAAGAACATGAATAAGATGAATACTAATATTGTCATAACAATTGTAGCAAGCATATAAAAGTAATGGAGATACAAAAGAGAGGGGGTACACTGATTATACCAAACCACGCTCTTGACAAGATCAGGAATCCAAGCGAAGCCTGCTTGCCTCTCTCTAGATCTAACCTAGATAGCTATGCTGTATAATGGAGCTCTAAGGATTAGGGTTTTGATCTCTGTCTTCTGCTCTGATTGATGACTCAGGGAGGGGTGTATGGGCTGCTATATATAGGCCGAGGTGGAGTAGGGGGTAAGGAATCGAGGTGGAGTAAGGGGCAAGGAATCAAGGTAGAGTAAGGGGCAAGGAATCACCATGTCATTGATCCATGTCAACTCCCTCGATCATCGTTGGATGAACCAACCTAAAACCGCCTTAGAATCAACGGTGTAGGTTGTAGGAAGGAGTACGAGGTAGCGGAGGGCGATTGGTGGGCCTAGGGGGCTAAGAGGCCTGTATGTGGGGCCGAGGCGGCCCCACCGGGGCAGCCCCACCTGGTAGCCTCTCGGGCCTCACCTCGGTGTATCACCTTGTGGTGTCTTCTAGATCATTCCCAAGTTGTTTACACGGCGGAATTCTATAATTTCCTTTGACGAATAGGTCCTCCTTTGTAGTTTTCTAATTAAATCCTCCTACAGTCACATATTCATCAAATCTCATGGAATTTATTAGTTTAAACCCCTATACATATGTTTGGTGATGGAATTAAGCATATATGCAGGTTATGTTGATGGTTTATAATTGATGTTAGTGACCGTCAACAAGTTCCCCCATGCTTAACCTTTGCCAGTCCCTAAGCAAAGTTTAAACTCAGCAATAGATTAGGAGTTGGTACAATGTTTTCACGCCTCAAAAGTACACATGCGTTCAATAAAAAATTCTCCTCCGAATTAGAATAAATTGATCTGACTTTCAAACTTACCCTTATTACCTTCAACCATGGGCTTCTTAACCTTCACTTGGGTCTTGAGCAAATGAAAGATAGAACGATCAAGTCAAACACTATGTCTTAAGTTCTTTGTTTCACTATTGTTCCATAGTTTTTATAAGTTTTCAAAAATAAAAGTCTAAGATTTCATTGTATGACACTCTCAAGTCTCTCAATATATGTGGTATTTGTGAATCCTCACCAAGGCAATAAAGATGTTATGCTTTTTCTTCCTACCACTAAGGCTTATGTGGAGTTCATAGGTAGGGAGAAAACTAGGGCATACTTGCAATGCATATATTGTAAAGTCAAACAACGGTCCAAAGAGAGATGAGTCATACAATCAAATAAAGATGTGTATGTGTGTGGAATATATGGTGGATATATATAGTGGCTAACCTAATTCTACTATGCTCCTTGAAAACATATCTCTCCTTTGAAACTTGGAAACATTTGCTAGAGAGTAGGGGCTAACTTAGTCATCTCTATTTTTTCAGGCGGGCATATGAGTACCCATTGTTTTAACTATCTCGGACACTTGTCCATTTTTTCAACTCTTTTTTTCATTTTTCGTTTTGAATAACTTTTGCATAGCCCCATGTCCCTTTTCTACAACAAAACTTTTGAGAGATACTAACAAGAACTTAGAGCATTTATTTGGTGGATGGAAAACCTAACAAGCATGTTTTTGGTGTTCACTCCTAGTGTAGGAGTAGAACATTTTTGGGTGGATCTAGATGGAAAGCATGTTTTTGCATCTACCCCAAGTGTAGTAGTAGTGAATATATGGGTGGTGTACGTGATCTTGATTTTAAGAGCATGACAAACCTCTCATAAGGGTCAACAAAGCTTGACAAAACTCAATGCAATTACAAGCAGCATATGTGTGGAAATTTTTCTAGCCTAAATAACATGCATGGCTCTAGTTGGAATTCAAGCTTTGTCATATAGGAACTCATCATGTAGTGTTTTTTTTTGTGTTTTTTCAAAAAGTAAAACTCTAGAAATTTAGTGTCACTTGAAACAAGATAAACAACAGCTCAGACCTTCTCATATCATATCCGTCAATTACCTAGACTTAGATCAAGCATTTGCTACCCACGGGGTGCAAGTTCAGAGTAAATCTTTATATCAAATCAGTCGTATCAAAAAATTTGAGGCAGAAAACTAGGTACTTGAAAGGAATTACAACAGAGCAACTATTCACCATTTCCATTTAAGAGATTATTCTGAGTCCTTTTTATTTTATTCAACTCTTAAAAATAAATTAAAGCAAACTAGACACACCTTTTTATTTTGTTTTCAATTCACCATTTTCTTAACTATTTAAAAGAAACTAAAACTAGAACAAAGGGAAAGCATACTTACCTGGATACACGGGAGTGCTTCTCCTCCAAGCTAGCTCTTTTGGTGAGGGTTTGGTGTTTTAAGTCCTTCGAACTAGACTTCTCCTTGTGAAGTTCATTGATCAAGTACCTCGGTGCGCTCTAAAGATGAGGATTCTTGTGGTGGTGCCTCTAATGGTGATGTAATCTTCTTCCATCAAACCTATCTTGGTTTTGAGTTTTGATTTTGGTTTGACAGGCTCAGAACTTTCACTTGTAGAAATTTGGAGAATCAACTGACTCTCCCATACTTTGCTTGAAGTGTGTCCTGCTCATGAGATAAGGTAGATATCAAATGCATGGGCTCCATTGGTGAAAAACACCAATAGAACCAAACTTTTACTTATTCTTCTCTAACATTAGGCACATTGAACAAGATAAAGTTGATGTTGTGTGTTTTGTTCACTTATGTCATGGGTGATCAGATCAAAAGATTCAGCTGCTTAACCTATGGAAGGATTGTCCATAAGGTATTAATCTTTACATGATTATGACTATCATCTTCTAGAATTTAGATGTGCACTATTTAGCTTATTTGGGTAAGACTATGGGATCAAGAAAATGGTGCTAGGAACAATCTTAAAGAACAAGACATGTTGAGCTAATCAGGTTTGATTAGGTAAATTCTAATTCAAACATATTTTGTTTCTTATTTATGTGCCTACCAGAATCAAGGAAAAGCTTTTTAAATAATGACCATTTACCTTAGGATGTTAGCTTTGTCAATGGAGCATAATGTCACCATATGACGAAGGATAGATGACTCATGATGGTCCTTCCTTTTTGCTTGAAGTTTTTCTTGTTCGGCTAGTCTCGCAACTTGAGTTGTTCATGAGCTTCTTTGTTTCCTAGTTCACACCCTTTTCCTTCTCATCCTTTTGTCATGCCATCTTTTTGCTCTTCGATCTTTTAACACCTTGTTAGACCTTTTGCCTCACTCATTGTTTTATGCCTGCAAAGGATTAGTAGACAACACATACCCGAAGGAATATACAATTTTGAAACACGGGTTGTTTGTCCATGATTTTGTAATTTCCCTCTATGCTAATGAAAAGATGGTTTTGGTATTACTTTAGTATAGAGATTATGTTTTATACAAGCATGGTTCAAGGCAAAGGTAACTTACAGCAAAAGATAGTGAATGAACTTTGGTACTTACAATTCTTTCATCCATGTTGAATGAGGTATGTAGTTTTTACATCTATAATGAATGAGTTGTGTCTTGCTTCATCTCTGATTAGAATTCATCTCATGACTTACCAATATTGAATTAAAAGTTTCCTATATAGGGTTAGTCCAACAAAATGACCAGTATCTACTATAGCACATTCTTGGTTCAAAAATCAACCTAGACACCACGTCTAATTTGATTCAAGAAGGCATTTTAACCTAAACACCATGCTTAATTTAAAAGCCTTTGGAAGTACGGTCAGCACCCCTAAACTATGCTCCATGCTTAATTTAAAAGATGTATGAACATATTCCAAACCTCGAATATACTATAGTAAACAAAGGTAGCATGAAAGCATTACAAAGATTTATTCAATTGGAGATGAAAGAGCATGATTGTTATTGAGCATGATTTAAAGGTTGAGACAATCAAGATGAATTAGCAACATGGCATAATATTTTTTGAAGAAGCCCGTTAATGGAGACAAGGGTCCCGATCTTCCATCAGGTTCAAGATAAACAATGATTTGTTCAGAGAGTGACACACCGATCCAGCTTCAGATCACAAAGACCCAAACCCTGCAACCTTAGCACCACGTCTCCTTTGGTTATCAACCATGTCACAATCCGGTTGACCTCGCCAAGAAGGCTAATCCCTGCTGCGAATCGAAGAACACAAGCAAGAACAAGATAAAAAGCAACTCAATTAAAGTGACAATTACAGATGAATGATTAAGCACTCGAAGTTGGGGTCTTGCAAACCGATAACGGCGACTGTTCAATGATAGATTGATCTAAAACAAAACCCAAAACCTAATGACGGCGGCGGCGTATGATTATAAAGGTCTTAGGGTCGTCGCCTACCCTGGACGCGCCCCCTAATGGGCCCAAACATGATACACGGTCCATCGGACCAAATGTAGGTGTCACAGCACCCTGGCAGATTCTGGACGCTGACTTGTTTTGACTATTCCCATTGATTCCGATACACGGTCCAACAGACCAAAAGTAGGTGTCGCAGCACCCTGGCAGATTCTGGATGCTAACTTGTTTCAACTATTCCTGTTGATTCCAAAGAGGTTTTGAGGTGAAACCACTTGGATTGGCTTCCTTATCAAATTAGCTTTCCATCCATATATGGATCATCGAAAACGGAGTTCGGATGCGTCCTGGGCGTCTGTTTTATTGCAGATTGGTCCTGACTGTCGAGGCAGACTCGAACTCAGATTGGACTGGGCCTCTGGCTTGGCTTGGACGTCCTTGCTGGCCTCCTAAGGTGGTGGCCAAGGGGAGGACGTCCAAGGCCATCTCTTAGGTGTTCTCCATCTTCTTGGGGCGTGCTCCAACTTGGGCCTGGGTCCCAAGGATGTTTAACAAGCCCATGACGACAGTGTAGCTCCCGCCAGAAATAGCGACAGAATATATTGATGATTTGGAGTCCTTGCTGACATGATATTGAGATGGAACCAGATCTATTTCAAAGCTTATCAAACAAACTTTCCATCAAGTGCTCATTGACCTCGATCGCACTCCGGATGGATGAGTTATGGCCTTCCCAATGAGGCACTGTCGAGCTGCCGACGAACCGAAAGTTCAACTTTGATGAACTTCCATTATGAAACACATTTGAACCTACAATCAAATAGTGACATGTACATGTGGAACTAAGTGAATTATAACCAAAGCCACTATGCAAATGTAGGAACAAGTGCACCTTATAATCATTGTTCGTATCCGAAGGTGCCATGTCCTCATCACCCGTCCCCTAGGCTTGAATTTTGCAAGGCAAAGTCAAGTTTGGATGGATGTGATTCAGTGTTGCATGATGATTGGTTGGACATACCTTGAGTCGTCATCCTTCATTCTTTTTGCTTCAAACCTGTAATGGTTAGTGACAAAAATACCCGAAAGAATATTTTCACAATTATATTTCTATGCTCACTTCACAAGGGCATTACAGCAAAAAGTGAAAGCTCATGTTATCTCCTGAAAGTGCTTGCTTTAGGACAAAAGCTCGACCTTGGGAAACCTTCTAATTGCACTCAAGTTGGTGAAGTGGTTTCCTCTCCAACATCAACCTTTGTGTACATATCTTAAGATTCACACAATGAGATCTGCAATATTTATGACAAACATATGCATCTACAACCACCCTTTCAAAAATTTTAGGAATAGAAAGTATAAGGGGGTTGAAGACCACATGTGTGGCAATGTGAGAGAGACCAATAGATTCAGGAGATTTCTCATGTGAGCATGGATTTGATGAGGTGTTTGTGAAATAACTTCCATGCTCGTTGATGTTATCTTCCTTTTCAAGCTCTAAGGGTGTTTCTTCATAAATGTCTATAGCGGAAACATTATCTCCATCATTCTATGCCTATGACATTCATTGGATGTTTTATTGTCCAAGATTTCCCATGTATTGGTGGCTCTCGGGTTGATCTCATCTAAGGCCTCCTCCAAACTTGGATGAGTCATGTTTATTAAAGATATTGATTTAAGCTCACCGTTTGGATCTAAGGCAAGTTTGGATTCTACCCATAAGGCTTCATCCTTGTCCATCCATTCTTTAGCAATGGCATACAAGTTCTTAATACATTCTATCCATTGTCGTTGCTCTTTTTGGTCATCCTTGTGGCCTTCATAATTCCTATGCTTTGATTGTCTTAGCGGATTTCTAGGGTCATCATGAGACTTAGGAGAGACAGAGCATAAGAGGGATCATCGGGGTCAAGGATGGGTTGAAAGATGGGTTCAGATTTGACATCTAATGTGGACATAGAAGTGGAGAGGATAGGAATGGCTTCTAGATGGCTCAACTCTCCTTCTATGGCATTATTTGAAATGCCATCCTTGAATTCTTCCTAATGTCCTATATGGGAATAAGGACACTTTCTAAGAGATCCTTTCTTGAGAGGATTTGAATTATAGTCGCTCGAAGGTCTCTTATGAAGATGAGAATTTAATGTTCTCCAAAATCAGTACCAAAGAGGTCATCCTTAATTTCAATAGGTTTTCCAAAGGTGGAATTCCTTCTTCTCTTGGGGTTTTTGGGGTATTGGTGGTTCAGGATTAATAGCTAAATCTTGGGATTGAAGTGGTTATGATTTGGCTATTAGAACTTCCTCTTCTTGATTGGGAGATGCTTTCTTCTCTTTCTCGGGGAGTTCATTATGAATGCTAGTGCAGGGAGTCTTTCCACTAATTCTATCAAGCATAGCCCTTGCTTCACTAGTAGACAAATGAAGGAAAGTTCCTCTAGAGGCTACATCAAGGGATTCTATGGAATCCTTACTAAGACCCATGTAAAAATGTTGAAGAAGTATGGGGTCTTGAATGGCAAGGTCTGGGCCAGTGATGATGAGTTCATTAAAATGATCCCACAGTGTACCAAGAGATTCTTGTTCTAGTTGTCTAAAATTTAGAACCTCTTTCCAACGGCTAACCACTTTAGAGATAGGAAAGAAACATAAACAAAATTTAGAACATAACGTTTCCTAATCTCCTTGCATACTTCCTATGGTTTGACTGTACCATTGTTTACCTCTTCTCATCAAAGAGAACGAAAACAACTTCCATCTTAAGGCTCTGTCACACATGCCATCAATACGCAGGCATGCATAGGTCTATTCAAACTCTTGTAGGTGTCAGTATGGGTTTTTGTTGCCTTCTCCCGAGAAGGATGTATCCCGTATCAATTTTATATAGCATGGGCACAACTCATAGCCAGGTGTTAGGATAGGCTCTGAAGATTTTGGTGGCTCTAGGCTTGCGCTCGTGGGTTTAGCATATTGATAGATAGGAGTGGAATCCATGCTAAAATAAAAAGTAAAATAAAAGAAAGAATAAAAGATAAAAATGTTAAGCTAGGCTCAAAGTTAATTCAACAATCGTTTCCTCGGCAACTGCGCCAGAAAGCTTGTTGGTATAAATTAATGCATACAGATAAATCCGCAAGCACATGGATACTGATGTAGCTTTCACCTAGAAGTATTCCAAGTATTGTATCCACAAGGAAACGTGTGAGACTAACTACGGTCTAACTTAACTAAGGGTAAGTCAGGATAAGATATATATGATAAGTACATGATAATTGAGCATTGATAATGAATAGTTGACCACCTAGAGTACTCCTTTCTAAGACAATAGCATGACCATGTAGAAATTAGAGAGATAATTCCTATGTCATTCTTAGTTACTAGTCAAAGCATACGATGATTAGTGCAATTACATTTAGTAGTCATGGCTAAGATCATCCTTATATCTACACATAAGGGATATTACTAAGGAAGATTAAGAACAGAGCTTGTTCTTCCTTCATAACCGGACCCTATGTGCGCCTATATATGGGGAGTGGACTGCAAAGGACTCAACCAGAGTGTCACATCCATGATCTACCACATGACCCAAAATATAGGGTGTATCCGCAAGTAAACAATGTATAAGCACCATGCTTACACAATGTCGACCACTCACCCTGTGCGCAGCGAAGTGAGTGCTATACGAACTTATGCATGGACATAATGATAAACTTGATATACTAAGCATATAATCATAGTAGACGATGAACATTATAACGAAGAACATGAATAAGATGAATACTAATATTGTCATAACAATTGTAGCAAGCATATAAAAGTAATGGAGATACAAAAGAGAGGGGGTATAGAGATTATACCAAACCACGCTCTTGACAATATTGGGAATCCAAGCAAAGCCTGCTTGCCTCTCTCTAGATCTAATCTAGCTAGCTATGCTCTAGAATGGAGCTATGAGGATTAGGGTTTTGATCTCTATCTTCTAGCCTGACTTATGCCTCAGGGAGGGGTAGGCGCTGCTATATATAGGCCGAGGTGGAGTAGGAGTCAAGAAATCAAGGTGGAGTAAGGGGCAAGGAATCGAGGTGGAGTAAGGGGTAAGTAATCACCACATCATCGATCCACATCAACTCCCGCGATCACCGTTGGATGAACCGACCTAAAACTGCCTTAGAATCAACGGTGTAGATTGTAGGAAGGAGTATGAGGCGACGGAGGGCGATTGGTGGGCCTAGGGGGCTAGGCGGCCTTTAGGTGGTGGTAGCCTCTTGGGCCCCACCTTAGTGTATCGCCTTCTAGTGTCTTCTAGATCCTTCTCAAGTTGTTTACGCAACGGAATTCCATAATTTCCTTTGACGAATAGGTCCTCCTTGGTAGTTTTTTGATTAAATCCTCCTGTAGTCACTATTTACACTAAAATTTGGAAGAAGAGTAATAGAGACTCAAAAGCTCCCAAGATCATGTCAGTAGGGAATCAATTGCGTGTGGATCAGGATCAGCTAATTCGAATGCAGCACCGGAACCAGCTTTCTTCAGGCAGCGCCGGCAGATAATGACAAAGGCTACGATCGACGCCAGGACGAAACATGATGACTCTACAAAAGGGGAAAGATTAGAGTCTAAGTTATCTTAAATTAGGAATGTTTTCTCTAGGGTCAAAAATTGTGATGAGTCATGCTTAGACAGGAGTCATGCATAGGTCCTGGGTATAAATATCAAAGCCCGACTATTGTAAGAGACACAATCAATCCAATATACAAGCCATTTACTTTTTTCGGCTCCGACCACCCCTTAGGAGTAGGAGTAGAGTAGATCTCAGTGAGTTCTTCAGCAAGTACAACTGCATCGATCCGGTCGACCTCCACTGCTTGTTGTAAGTACCATCATGGCTTATACCTCTATTCGTACGGCTGCATCGATCCGGTTGACCTCCACTATGACTCAGGTATAAGTTAGTTATCGATTCTTGCCTAGTTCAAGTATGGCTGCATCGATCCGGTCGACCCCCACTATATGAACTAGATCAAGGTCAAGTTGTTGGCTTTACCTTAGAATGACAGTCTTTGGTAGATTCATTAAGTTACCGATATTGCTTATTGCTTTCATTATTTATCTAAATTACAGCAATATCACTCTGCCCGATTGGGATTGATCTAGATCGGCCTTATATCTTGTTTAGCCTATCATTTGTTAATCTGAAACTAATCTAGTCTACACATTAAACGATGAGTTACGTTTTATCGGTTGTTTTACATCAATCTTGATTGTGCATAGCGTGCAGTTAAAGCATGTTGCGTCTTGAGTAGATTTATTGTCTAGCAAAAACCGTTCCATGGCCCGTTATCATGGCCTGTGTGATTCTGCTTCACACCCCACTGTTAGCACCATAGAGTGGGGATCGTTATCTGGTAGATCTATTCCTGATAAGGCATGACTTTAACTGTGCGCTATGCCTGAATCGGCTGTTTTAGCCGATATCGAGTGCTTTCATGAACAATTTGCATCACGAGAATGCTGAAGTAAAGATAGGTTGAAAGATGTGTTAGCCCCATGATCTTATTATTGTATTACGGCCTGCATGATTCTGCCTCATGCCCCACTGATATTAGTAATGAGTTAGGGTCGTCGAGTCTATTGTTATTTCTGCGGCCTGCATGATTCTACCTCATGCCCCACTGGTCGTAGCGATAGATGAGATCTAACATGTTCATTAGATTTATCTTTATTAAATGGCTAAATGATGTTGAATTGTTTCTTTATATAAAAAGGTGTTCAGTTACTTATAATCATTGGCTTAGCATAAACAAATCATTGTTGACATGTTATTGCCATTGATTAATATTTGTTCAAATAATGACATTTATCTTAAATGATAACTATTCTTCTTATACAACCCAATGAGCTTTAACCAATTTATTCTCACGAATATGCTGGAATCGACTGTTTAGTCATTCTCCTTTCATATCGGCTCTCAGAGCCGTACATTCGGGACTGTCTGGCAACACTGACACGTTCCACCCTTAATTACTGATAAACTTTCTCTCCTTGTCAATTATGGGGTCAAATTGACTAGCACGTCTCAGGAGGAGTGTGTAGGATTGACCATCCCTATGCTGAAGCTAGGTGGATCTACAGCTCCATCGAGCAGACCCTTCTGGCTTGCTATGTGTGTCCTCGACATGGGACAAAAATTCTGTGTCGACACACATTTCTAGCACGCCCGGTGGGACCCCACAATCATCATGGTGGTTCACAACAACAATGACATCCTTATGCTGCATTATGAAGATCTACTTGATGGGGATAAGGGTATCATTAGCAAAGCTATAGAAGAGTTTCAGAACAAATGTTTGTTGTCCTATACCAAAACAGAAATTTCCACTACCAAGAGTTCTACTATATGGGTAGACAGATACAACTGAAGATGAAGACATGCGTTTCTTTAAGGAAGTTGTAGACAAATCTGTTCATGATGCCATATCAAGCCATAACAAAGCTTTCTTAGACATATTCCACAACGCCATAAGAGAGATGATTCATGGGTTTCCAGTTGGTCAAGGTGGGCTGGCTTATTACAACATTCTAGATCTATCGACCCAAGGGACTAATCAAGTCAGTGCTAGCCATCAAGAAGCAGCACCAGCTGGTAATGGTGATGTCCAGATAGTTCAGGGTTCATCTGAACAAACTCAAGGGACTACTACAAATCAGATACAGTATAATCCTGGACTATCAGTACAACATGTGCAACAACCAGTGGGGCAAAGTCAGAACCAGGTGATCAGTTTTGGCACATCAGGCCACATATCATCGTCGGCTCAAAAAATAGCACCATCAATTCAAAGGATCCATAGAGATATAGATCCTTATGTCTATAATCAGAGACTTCAAGCAGCAAGCCAGCAAAGGGCTTAGTAGATTGAGATTGTACAAGGGTATCACTATGGTATAGATTATAACACCCTCCACATGATGCCAAATGCAGGATATCAAGACACGTGGGATTTCAATCCACAGATGGGTCAGCAGGTGTAGAGGAATCCAAATCCGCAAGCTGATGAATTATTGCTAAGGGTGACCAAGATGATGAAGAATCAGTTCGGTCTAAAGCCAAAAGGGCTGAACTTTTCGTACAAACACCCATATTCAAAATGGTATGATTTGGTCGCTCTTCCCACAAATTACAGGCTCCCAGAATTCACTAAGTTCACTGGCCAAGATAGTACAAGCACGATAGAACATATCAGTCGGTATCTTACACAATTGGGCGAAGCATCAGTTGAGGATGCCCATCGAGTTCGTTTCTTCTCCTTGTCCTTATCAGGGCTAGCCTTCACTTGGTTTTCTTCACTACCAGTCAATTCCATTGCCAATTGGGCTGACCTAGTGAAGAAGTTTCATACATATTTTTACACTAGGACTAGAGAAAAGAAGATTATCGATCTGACAACTATAAGATAGAAGACTAATGAATCGAGCACTGAATTTCTTTAGAGGTTCCGAGAAACCAGGAACTTGTGCTTCTCCTTAAATTTGGCTGATGATCAACTGGCTTCTTTAGCTATTCAAGGAATGCTGCCAATGTGGAAAGAAAAGCTGCTGGGGCAAGAATTTGACAACTTGGGTCAATTGGCTCAACGAGTGGTAGCGCTCAATAGCTAATTCCAGAGTATGCGTAGAGATACCCTATTCCAGAAGAGTACCACAGTAGCCGAAGCTTATGATCCATACTCAGTCGATGACGGCTATGAAGATGAAGAAGAAGAGGTTGCTGTGGTTAAATGGAATTGGGGCAAGAAGATAGTGATAGTGCCAAATCCTTGGGGAAGAGGAATCGAGGAGAGGTATGACTTTGATGTCACCAAATCAGATAAGCTCTTCGATTTCTTGCTTAAGAAAGGGCAGATCAAGTTGCCCGATGGTCATGTCATGTTGCCCCCTGATCAGTTGAAGAATGAGAAGTTCTGCAAGTTCCATAATGCTACTTCTCATTCCACTAATGAATGCAGAATCTTCAGGCAGCATATACAGAGGTCTATTCAGTAGGGGAGGCTCAAATTTGATACGCCTCAGAAAATGAAAGTTGATGATAATCCTTTCCCAGGAGAACAAAACATGGTTGATGCTGGGCTGCTCAAAGGAAAGACTAAGGTCCTAACATCGACCAAATTGAAAGAGGCTAGAACAGTCGATCCCAAGATGCAAATATCAGCTGACGAGTATAGAGAGATTAGGAGACGTCGTGCCAAGCAAAAGAGCCGATGCGAGTAGGGGGAGACGTCAAAAGCAGAGATGACAAAGCCGTGAGTTACATCTCGGATTCTGTTGAATAAATGGCAGCGATAGAAGGAAAAGGATTATCAGCATTGGTTAAAGGATCAAGCATACCAGCATCAACTGAAAGAAGAGAGGCATGAAAGGAAACAAGCCGAATTACATTGGAATTGTCCTTTCTTCAGACATTGCTGGAACGAAGGTTTGAAGTTGCCTACCATACATGACTATCCGGAATGCAGCAATCAATTTCGGGAGTTTAGGCAGTCTCAAACCAACCATCGATCTATCCATGCTCAAGATGCATATCATCATAATAACATGGATCGACGCTTAAAAAATAAAAGTGTTCATGATCGGCTTGGAAAAAGAGTTGTTGACCAGGACTGGGCTAATTATGAAGAGAAAGGCAACAAAGGAAAACATGTTTGGCAGGAAGGCCAGTAGTGCCTAGGAGGTTTAATAAGAAGCTAGAAGAGAAGGGTGCAACACCTAAGGAATAAAGAGATGGAACAGGCTCAGGCATCCGGTAAACCTCAAGTATGGCGTACCAAGCCAACAACCGATAGAAAGCAACCATCGGCTAATATCCAAATGGCTTTTCTGTTGCCATCGAAATTCAGAGCTCCGACAGATCAAGAAGTTTATTCGGATTTTGATGAATCAGAGTATGAGGAGATAGTTGCCAAGTTAATGGTTGTACAGCAAGCAATATTTGACAAACCAGTCAAACATCAGCACTTAAAAGCTTTATATATGAAAGGTCTTGTTGATGGGAAGCCGATGAATAAGATATTGGTAGACGGAGGTGCTTCTATCAATCTAATGCCCTACACCACTTTTCTAAGCTTGACAAAGGACCAGGAGATCTGATGGAGACTAACATGATGCTTAAGGACTTCGGAGGTAATACGTCTAAGACCTGAGGGGCAATAAACGTCGAACTAACAATCGAAAGTAAGACTCTGCTCACCACATTCTTCATCATTGATGGAAAAGGGTCATACAGTTTGCCCCTCAGTCGTGATTGGATTCATGTGAACTGTTGTATACCATCGACCATGCATTAGTGTTTGATTCAATGGCATGGAGATGATGTCAATTAGTTCGTGCTGATGAGTCTATGAGCAGCGCAACAGCCGATCCAGTCTTTTGGGAGCTAGGAGACTTCGAATGTTTTTCTGGCAAGTCATGGGAAGGAGGCTTCATTAAGATCAGCAATGAAAGCCAACAGCCGATGCAAGTGATCGGCTCTAAGAGTTTGTTTTAGTAGAAAAGTCACGGCTTCACGTCGGCCATTGGATTAAAGGAAAAATAAGCATTGAGTCTTGGAGATGGGTTTAGGCCGATATATGTGAATGCTGAGTCAAAGTGTAAGTGCGATTCAGAGTTAATGAATTTCTTAAAGAAGTTCTATTTTGCTTAATAGGACACTTGACCTGGGTTGATTACTCGTCTGACCTTTGATATGAAAAGTTCTGTAGGACGTTATCCTAATATCTGGTCAACATTTGATAGCCGATACGTTCTCGGCTCTAGTAGCTGATACTAGGAGGGTATCGTCTCTAGTTCAAAAAATGAAAATCTTCAAAGACAATAAAAGCCGATACGATATGTATCGCCTATGGAGCAAAAACAAAAAGCAAAAAATGGCCATACACAAGAGCATTGCACTGAGACACATTCATGAAAGAGAAGTCTTTGTTCACTGGTTTCCCCTAAGTACAATCTTGTTGAAGACTTTGTTTACCACATCCTGAGGAGATGTGATGTCCACAATGGCCTCTGCCGCTACGGTGAAATCTTCTATCAAGTCCTCATGTCCCTCAAGGCCATCGCCAATCGGGAAGCCAACCTCCATGGCGTGGAGGTCATGCCCAGTCTAGACCTACACCACAGTTAGCGCCACCGACACGCCATGACGAAAGCCGTGGAGCGCAATCTCCTAAACGTGGGCCGGGATGTTTAGAGACGAGCATCAATAAGGGAACCCTGAGCATTGATGGCGTCCACGGCCGCGGTTGCTGCCAGTTGGAGAGACTCCAACTGCACCATTTGGGCTGGCGATTATAGAAGACTATCAAGACAAAGGCAATGGAAACCAGAATAGAAACGTTCATGAAACTCATCTCACCTACTACCATGGCGTCAGACTCAGCCAACCGCGCTCGAACGGCGCTGGCCTCCTCCTCAGCTGCATTAAGGGCCGCTTGGAAGACCCCCAGACGAATCTCAAGCTGACCATTGTTCTAAATCACCTCAAAATAGCAGTCATCCGCCGCCCTCCATTCTTGAAAGAAGCGCCGGGTATCGTCGCCGTCATACGAGTTGGAAGAATCCAACGATGAAGCCAGTGCGGAAGACGCAGCATCAACGGGTTTGTCGGTCCTAGAGAAAGGATGAAGGTTGTCATTCACAACGAACCTATAGGTGAGTTAGAATAGGTCATAATCATGAACAAGAGGTTGCCAATCTCACCTCATGTGTCAAAGACGCTGGTTCATTGGCATGTCCTCTTAAGGGATCTCCTCCACCGTGCGCTTGGCTCGGTTATCCTCGCCGGCCATGAGAGATGGTTGGATCTGCGGAAGGGAGGAAAAAAACCGCTATAGGGTTTTGGCAGGATGAAGAAAGTGAAGGAATAGTTGCGAATGGAGATGTGTTTGAGGCCGAAGCCCTTGGTTGGTATTTGAACACATGAAGTGAAGAGGCGAACGCCTCGGGACGCGCAAAAGGCAACCGCAATTAATAGAAGGCAAAACATCACTTCACCAATGCCAAAGAGAATACGGCGCCAGATGACTAAGGATAGAAGATCAAAGGGCTCTCTTAATAAAGGCCATGTTTTCAGACCTAGATAGAATTAAAACCAAGAGTCTGGAATTGGCTATTTTCAAAATTGGCTCTTTAGCCGGAACAGAGGATCTGATCTTCAAAAATGAAGAAGGGAGATGAGACTCTTGAGAAGGATGGGAATGAATTACCCTTGATGGCCAAAGAGCAAAAGAGCTGATAGTTGACTTATGATCTCATATAGCCATGATACAGTCCTAGGAAGTTCGAACTAGATCGAGGTGCGTTATGTTGCAGAGTGATTTATCAGCCGGAGTCTACAAGAATTTTGTGATGAATGACTTAGAAGACTTGAGTTGCCTTTGGCTGTGTGCTCTTGAAAAGCATTGAAGCCCATAAACCAAAGATTGCAAAATATCATGATTAAAAGATCAAGAATGAGCAATTCTCTAAGAGAGATTTGGTTTGGAGAGTAAAATTGTCGATTGGGTCAAAGGACGGCAAATCCGGCAAAGTGGTCACCTAATTGGGAAGAACCTTATCGGATCAGGTGTTGTGCGCCGGGTAATACTTATATTTTGGAAACACTGAGAGGAAAAGAAGGATTCGGCGAAGCAATCAAATGGGGAATATTTAAAGGAATATTACCCTAATGTTTGGATTAATACTTGACGACCAATTTGCTCGATTGTTAGCTATAATAGACGATACCAGAAGGGTATCGCTTCTAGTGCGAAGGTAAACCCAGAGGGGTAAAAGCTAGTACAATGTGTATCGCCCATAGGAGTAAAGCAGACATGGACAAAGTGATGCATATAGTATGTAGTACAAAACAAAAGGGAAAATCACTCAAGACAAAGAAATTGTTTGCTAATATCACCTATTACAAACTATGGTCTGGAAAACACTTTGGCTACTATATCATCGGCCTAGTAGATAAAGGCTATAGAGTTAGCAACACTGAAGAAGTCCTCAATTAGGCATTCATAATCCCCAGGGTGTGCCGCAGCTAGGAAGCCGTGGGGAAGGAACCAAAGCTCGTGGCCAGAATGGACTTGCATAGAAGCCAATGCCATGGCAGCACCATGGCGAATGCCATGCAAAGCAACCTCTCTGACATGGTTCGACACGTCGTGCAGGCGAACCACCTTGACGGCACCTCTAGCGTCGACAAATCCCACCGCGTGCTCCGCAGCCAATCGGAGGCTCTCTAGTTGAGCAGACAAATCTAAAAGATTCAATGGGAAGATGATCAGAGTCTTGAAGATGAAATTGAAAGGAAGCAAAGGATATGACAAAAATCTCACCTATAATTCTGGCCTCGGCCTTAGCCAGCCTATCCTCCACAGAATCAGCCTCGGGAGGTGATCGACATCGAACCATGGCCAGAGCCGATTCTGCGAGGGAGAGACATTCACCGAGACTCTGGCCATGTCGATCAATGGAGGCAAGCAGATTGTCATTGTCAATCCACCTCCTTTGATAATAAGGGAGCTAGCGATGAGCTGTTAACGAGGAGGACCCTAAAAGCCGAACGGAGTCGGTCCTATTCCCTGAGGCAGTGGGGGCACCATGAGTTGTAACCTCCTGACGATGAAGGCGCTGACGCGATGATGCAAGTCCATTGAGGGCCTCCTCAGCAAACTTCTTGCTATTCTCCATGATCTCAAACCTTTGGAAAAGCAGGAACTATACTAAGGATGCAAAAGGTTTGAGGTGAGGCGAGTTGTTTTTCGATTCCCAGCCGTGGCCTGTATATATAGCCCAGGTAGGCAGAGAGATAGATTTCGCCAGCGATGTGAAATTGAAATCAGATACGGAAAATGATCGATGTCTTGAGAATTCAGGGAACAAATAACGAAGAGATAACAGTTTTAGACTTATTGCTCTCTCAAGTTATAGAATGCCATGGGATAATGCAAAAGATTTACATTGACCAGCAATTAGCCCACCAAGGCCTCTTTGGATTGAAGGAAGTTCGAGTCCCTACAGGGCCAAAAGTCATCATAAACCAAGTCACATCGGCCCATTAATTACGACAGGGAAGGAAAAGGCCGCCTATCTAACAAATGCCCAACTGATTTCTCGAAGCCACTGGAAAGAAGCTTGTGGCTTTCCCCGATGGGCATTTGGTTGAACAAACAAGAGGAAAGTGTTCACGCATTTTAGCCCTTGCAAACACTAGAACAGCTCTGCGAGCATGGAGAGAAGACCTAGGCGATATCACAAGGATTCTTCTAACTACAGTAGCTGATCCTCTTGCTCGATAAGGTGCTAAGATGGGAGACACAATCACCCTATGCACAAGAATTCTTCTAACCGCTTGAGATCTTCATAGAAAAAGGATAGACCATGGAGGGTCCAGTGGAGTCGGGAGCACTTGAGGAGGTAGATAGAAGAGAAACATGGCTGAATTGTTGAGTTGCTCCCGCCACGGTCGGATAGGCATTTTATAACTGGCCTGGAAAGATGAGTCCAAGTGCCCATGAAGCAATGATGCTCTCATAAAAGTTTTGAAGCATGGGCTCATGAGCAGACATAAATGAGGACAAACAGTGGATCCCAGATCAAGATTCTTTACCCATGACTGCGGACCTATTAGGGGCACCAAAGTGATAATTTTGGAATAAAATTAATTTTATCCCAAAATTGGGGGGCATGTGTTTACACTAAAATTTGGAAGAAGAGTCATAGGGACTCGAAAGCTCCCAAGATCATGTCAATAGGGAATCAATTGCGTGTGGATCAGGATCAACTGATTCGAATGCAACACTAGAATTAGCTTTCTTCAGGCAGTGCCGGCAGATAATGATAAAGGCTACGATCGGCGCCAGGACGAAACATGATGGACTCTACAAAAGGGGAAAGATTAGTGTCCAAGTTATGTTAAATTAGGAATGTTTTCTCTAGGGTCAAAAATTGTGATGAGTCGTGCTTAGACAGGAGTTATGCATGGGTCTCGGGTATAAATATCAAAGCCCGGCTATTGTAAGAGACACAATCAATCCAATATAGAAGTCATTTACTTTTTTGGCTCCAGCCACCCCTTAGGAGTAGGAGTAGAGTACATCTCGGCGAGTTCTTCAACAAGTATGGCTGCATCGATCCAATCAACCTCCACTGCTTGTTGTAAGTACCATCATGTCTTATACCTCTGTCCGTACAGCTGCATCGATCTAGTCGACCTCCACTGCGACTCAGGTATAAGTTAGTTATCGATTCTTTTCTAGTTCAAGTATTGTTGCATCGATCCGATCGACCCCCACTGCATGAACTAGATCAAGGTCAAGTTATCGGCTCTACCTTAGAATGACAGTCTTTGGTAGATTCATTAAGTTACCGATATTGCTTATTGCTTTCATTATTTATCTAAATTACAGTAATATCACTCTGGCTGATTGGGATTGATCTAGATCAGCCTTATATCTTGTTTAGCTCATCGTTTGTTAAGCTAAAACTGATCTAATCTATACATTAAATGATGAGTTACGTTTTATTGGCTATTTTACATCAATCTTGATCGTGCATAGTATGTGGTTAAAGCATGTTATGTATTGAGTAGATTTATTGGCTAGCAAAACCGTTCCATGGCCTGTTATCATGGCCTGTGTGATTCTACCTCACATCCCACTATTAGCACCGTGGAGTGGGGATCATTATTTGGTAGATCTATTCCTGATAAGGCATGACTTTAACTGTGCGCTATGCCTGAATCGGTTGTTTTAGCCGATATCGAGTGCTTTCACGAACTATTCGCATCACAAGACCATTGAAGTAAAGATAGGTTGAAAGATGTGTTAGCCCCATGATCTTATTATTGTATTATGACCTACATGATTCTGCCTCACGCCCCACTGATATTAGTAATGAGTTAGGGTCATCGAGTCTATTATTATTTCTATGGCCTGCATGATTCTGCCTCATGCCCCACTGGTGATAGCGATAGATGAGATCTAACATGTTCATTAGATTTATCTTTATTAAATGACTAAATGGTGTTGAATTGTTTCTTTATATAAAAAGGGGTTCGGTTACTTGTAATCATTGGCTTAGCATACACCAATCATTGTTGACATCTTATTGCCATTGATTAATGTTTGTTCAAATAACAACATTTATCTTGAATGATAACTGATTCTTCTTATACAACCCAATGAGCTTTAACCGATTTATTCTCATGAATATGTTGGAATCGACTGTTTAGTCGATCTGCTTTCATATCGGCTCTCAAAGCCGCACATTCAGGACTGTCTGGCAACACCGGCACGTTTCGCCCTTAATTACTGATAAACTTTCTCTCCTTATCAATTACAGGGTCAAATTGACTGGCACGTCTTGGGAGGAGTGCGTAGGATCGACCATCCCTGCGCTGAAGCTAGGCGGATCTATAGCTCCATCGAGCAGACCGTTCTGGCTTGCTACATGTGTCCTCGGCACAGGACAAAAATTATGTGTCGACAGTCACATATTCACCAAAACTCATAGAATTTATTAGTTTAAACCTCTATACCTATGTTTGGTGATGGAATTAAGCATATATGCAGGTTATGTTAATGACTTATAATTGATGTTAGTGACCGTCAACACCGAGCTAAGCCTAAGGCCCTCTACCGGTCTCATCACATCATCCGAGTACCTATGCCCTTGGTTGTCCCATTGTTGGAGCTAAGTTGATCATGTGCAGCCCTGCCATCAAGCCTACATGAGCACCACCATGACTCAGCCACTATAACACAACATACTTTTGTCGACACTTTCTATTGTAGGCAAAGGGCACCTTTGCCGATAGATAACCTCCCGCGAAAAGTTTTGCCGACAGTTTAAAAAACAGTCGTGCTAGAAGCCGTCGGCGAAACCTTTGCCGATAGTTAACATAATCCTCGACACTTTATGTGTAAGCAAATGGTCTACCTACGCCGACAGTTGAAACCTTTGCCGACAGTTAATCCTTTGACGACAGTTGAGACATACACCGACAGTTAAGACCTTTGCCGATAGTTTGTATGTTGGCCAAACCATTTCCAAGGTATTTTACAAACCATACCCTGCAAAAAAACTGTCGGCAAAACTACATAGATATAATTACAATTAAAATAATTTGACAAATCCACTTTTGCTCATATAGAAGGTATCACATTGAACAAATTCATTTGATTTTTGTATAAATAATATATTAGATCTTCCATACATACACCAACTTGATATATATATATATATATAGCAGGTCAAGTGATGATCATAGTACATAGAGCCATATAGGTCCAAGATATAGATTAGTCAGTTATAGACATGTATAGACATAGTACAAGTCTTGTATTAATTGGTTATGACTAAAGCCAAGAGATCAATAGATCAGGACTTGGGCACAAAAGTATGGTTGCTGCCACTCCATGGTTGTTGTCACTCCAAAATACTTGAACACCAGCTTCGTGCACATATGGTTGTGGCCACTCTATAGAACATGTAACAGCTCTTTGATCGAACCTCAAAAGCTTGCCAATCCAAAATACTTGCAACACCACATAGTACCTAATATGAAAAATGTGAAATATTAGTGCAATGTGCTCTGTACATTAACTCCTAATATGAAATGCACAGTATGCAAAATTCCAAAATTATGGGACACATTTATATTGCTATGTGTAGATGGCGCCTAAGCATCTGCAGCCTCTTGGACCTTCAATTGACACCATAGGATTAGATAAAGCAGGTCAAAATAGACAGAAGGAAAAGGGAACACAGTTTAATGAACCAAAACTTCTTTATGTAGCAAACATTTCATATTGATGGTGTGACAATGCTTACAATGATTTACAACATTTCAGCATGGAGATCATCCAAAGATTATTAAGCCAAATGCCATAGGGCACATGAACCCTGGCAGATGTTGCGGTCAGTCATGAGGCAATGCACAAAAGTGATGTGCTAACATCAAGGTAACAAGCGAGGTTACTCTAATGGCCTTGCTATGTTTTCTACTCCATAAGCTCTGTTTTCCTGGCATACTTGCCTTAGATGAGCTACTACTACAAGCGCACTGCCCAGGTACTAGTGATGGGCAAATCTGAACTAAACTATTTATTCATGTGATGCACAAACATGCATACAAGGAGCAAAAGATGGAACTATAGCTTGCCGATAGATAAAATTTACTAATGGAATGCATTTATGCTGTCTAATACTCACATCAACCTAGGTACTAGAGAAGCAAAGACACATGATCTGCTATGCCCTATTGTGCCATCTTCGATAGCTTAAGGCTCAGTTTAGACAAGTGAGAAGCAAATGACTCATTTGGACTAAAAACTGCACCTATGCTATCTGAAATATATGTTTTTTTTGCATCTGCATTATATATGCTCTTGTATTGTAACAAATATCACTAATAGCAAACAGTAGACTAAAGATGATGAGTACATATTCAAAAAATAAAGAACGATCATTACAAGCTGAACTGCAGTAAATCAATATCTTTAATTTTGCAAACAATACACACCTACTGATCTAGATTGTAAATGATATTAGCTAAAAAAAACTAGGTCACATGAACAAAATTAGCAAGAGATGAAAAAGAATCCATATATGCCCAGAACTAGAACATCCGCACATGCAAAGCCTTTTAACTAAAGCATGACCCTTCTAGTTCAAAAGGCAAAAAAGAGTTAGAGGGACCAAAGTGGATCTTGCCATATTGTTGGGATCATGCACCTCAACTCCTGGAATTAGGTAAGAAAAATAGGGAAATTTGCATCCAATGGAACTTGATTGAAAATAATACCATGTGTGGACACAAAAACATGAACTCAATGTAATCTCGCATCGAGTTAGGTTCCTAGTGGCTAATAATGTCAAATGTACATGTATAATCCTAGCTATCTTCAAAATATTTGTATGTTCAATGTGACTCAAGAAAAAGGCAGTTTATCATAATGTGTAAATGGTGACAGCTAGCACCCATGTGTGCACAGAAAAACTTAATTTTTTTGGGAGTCTATCATGTAGTTTCCTTGTCCCAATTCCCAAATAATGGCATTATGATTTAAAAATAAAATAACTGTAACACCCGGTTTCAAGGACGAAGCCGAATGCACACCATATGTGAGCCCTGGAAATCAAATCTCACATATAGCTATAAATGAAGGGGCAGTATCAATTCATAATGCTTAATATATAGCGAACTTAGCAAAAGAGATAACCTTAGAAAGTAATCAACGGATAGACAACTCTGATCTCCGGGGTGCAAACTTCACTCCACTAGATCCAAAATGACTGGTTGATCACAAGCCTAAAACTCCTCCTGAGGTGTGGGGGGAATAGCAAGAGTGAGTCCATGTCGAACTCCACAAATATAGCAACAAGGTAGTGTAGTCCATAACCACATGATCAAGTGTAATTGAATAATGAATTGCACATAAACAATTTAAATGAACATACAACAATTCCCTCAGTTTTCCGGGCCGCCCGTATCCGTGGGCATGGCTAGTATACCAGTTTATTAAACTCTGCGCAGAGGTGTACACTTTCACTATGAGTCATGATTTCCAAATGTATGGATTTGCAAGGTCCAAAACACCAGAAACCATATAAAGCCACCCAAGAGCTCGTCTAACCGGCTAGGGCTGCAGAGTCATCAGATATAGGAACCCCCCTTCCAAAAATAAAGTAAAAGGCCACTTCCAAAGCTAGGCTCAACAGGATAGAGGCTGTCCTATACCCAACTCACAGACCTCTAACCAGCTAGAAAAGGGTTTCTCAAGCAACTAGAGCCAGAGCCATATAGCCCTCACTGTTGTACTGTAAATCCCAGCTTTTGCCAAAGGATAACATTCAGCATTTATGTTTATATCACATTTCATTAAACAAGCCCAGGATCATGGTCACAGAAAGAAAACCCAAGCTATACTTGCCTTAAACACCGATCCTTCGGTAAGCTTTAATCTTCAACGTTTTCTTCTTCTTCTTCTTGATCTCCAACTTCTTATAGACCACCAATGCAAAACTCACCAACTGGACAAGACCGAAAAGCACCACACAAGCATCCGAACAAGCATGCATAGCAAACATACTAGATTAGAACAATACACCAATCAATGAAAAAGATTTGAAATCTAATCTACGCATTGCTACGATCACACACACGCGAAAGACACACTAATCGGAGCTACGGTAAAACAGAAACATCTATCGAAGGATTTGCGTTGGAAAGAAAACTATATGCTTTATCTATTTTAATGATCATAAAACATGTATAAGATATCTCAGGGGAACATCTAAAATTGAGTTAAGTCATTTTATACTTGAGTTATTAGATTTAGAAAACTAAGATAAATTAATCATATCTTAATTATAAATATTTTGATATCTTTTATGCAAATTAAATTCAAATATAATAACAAATGAGAGTATATATATTCAAAGTATATATGTCACATTTAAACTTGGCAAATTACAATTTAAAGACATACACGTTTATGTCACTAATTAATCATCTTTTATTAATCAACATATCTCATATTATATAAAGTATTTAAACTTTACTTTAGAAATATAAAACATGTGAGAGCAACTAATAGAGCATTTATATTATGTCTCATAATTGATCTAAGCAAGTCATAATTAAAAAGACATTAATGCTGGCATAAGTTATATTTTATAATTATGAAGGATTATACATATGCTTTAAGTCATTTAAACATTTAACACGAAAAGATAAAGAACATATAATAACTAAACGAAAGCACTTATGTTTTAGGATTAAACTAAATCACTTATAAATCAAGAGAGATTAATGGTAACATTAATTAGATTTACAATAATTTATAAATGACCGAAGTATATGCCTATGTTACTTTTAATTAGAAACTCAATTGCATAAGCACAAATCAAATTAATATTTACTTATAAAATTCAAAGATGTGAAACATGATAAATTTTCCTACTAATGTGTACCTCATGATCAGCACGGTCGTAAAAGAACAAGAACGAAATTAAACTGATTGTTTTTAATTGGAAAACCACTAACTAATTATTAATGTAATTAGTATTAGATTAATAAATTCATAATTAACTGACATGATAAACTTTACTACTACTGCGTAGAGCACAAAATTACAAAGCTAACGCAACTAGAATCGCTCGAAACAGAGTTAAGACGATGAAACGGTAAAGGATTAACGATCGGTGGCAAAACTGTAAATACATCATCTTGTACCTTTGGTCCGTACGTACAGAGCTTGCCGGCCATGGGAGCCTGCGGCTGTGACGCTCGCGGAGGGGACCGAGGATAGCCGGCAGAGGGGCAGGGACCTCGGCCGGGGCTGGTCGGCGGCCAGCCTGGAGGGCTGCGGGCGGCGTCGGCGGTTGGCTACCTGGTCCGCTGTGAGCAGGCGCACGTGCGCGTGATGGGTGGCAGCGCAGGGAGGCGTGGGGCGCAGGGCGCTTGGCCTAGGCTGCGGTGATGGACGGCCGACTGCAGGGGAAACTTCCTCGACCGGAGAGAGGAAGAAGGTGCCGGCCATGGTGCTTCTCACCGGAAAAGAGGAAGATGGGTTAGGGAAACGATCAAACGATGGTGGATTCGGCAAACGAAGGATGTGCCGGTGTAGAGGACGACGAGATCTACCTCGTGGTGGTGACGGTTTTCGCTGGAGACATCCGAGGTGGCCGGAAAAGCTCGCCGAAGGTTCGCCGGAAACCTAGCTATGGAGAACTTCGGCGTCCGATCTGCGGGGCTACGAGTGGCGGCTCGAAAAACGGGCTGTACTTCTGGAATCCACGTATTGAGGGCTACGCCGGCATATATATAGTGTAGGGTTTTGAGGTCGGTGGAAAAACAAGATATTTTATTATTTTCGGATTTAATTAATTCCGGGATTAAAATAATTCCAGAAAAGTCCAGAATTGATTTTTATCCCACGAAAAATACTCTGATGGCTCCAAAAATTCTAGGAAAATTCTCGAAGACACTTTTGAACATAATGAACCCAAATAAAGTTTTTAGAGCTCACGAAAAGATTGTTGCAAAGATCAAGGAAAAATATTAAGCCCAAGGAAAAAGGAATTTAATTCCAGAAAAGGTCGGAAATTTTTCCGGAGAGAAAGAAACATCACTCTATCATATTTCAAAACCATTTGCACTCATAAACACCAAATGCAACCAGCATGAATGCACAATCCCGCATGTTGCTACTCCTATGATGAATTTTAATTAAAAAAAATATTACTTTTCCTATATTTCATGATCACAAAAACCGATAACCATTATTTTAACTCTATTTTCAAAAGTGCAAAATTTTAGGGTGTTACAATAACCGTGCAAACACTCCAGATTAATGATGCCAGTATGAAGGAAGCTGAATTGGCATTAAGCCATATAACCACATGCAAGGCATGATATATGCATTGTGTTATCAGCTATGGATTGCATGATCAAACAAGCCATTGGGAAAAAAGCTAGTTGACAGTAGATTTAGTTAAAACCTGTACTCACAAACAGAAGCATCAAAGCAATATGGTATATAATCTAAGAAAAATGACAAGGAGTTACAAAAAATACAAATATGAGTAGCTCCTGGGTGCAAGTTGCTGCTTGCCCTCAAGTACAGTGCATCTATAATGTTGACATCCATGAGGAGGTTTGTCAACGAGACAAAGCTGGAGATGCAGATGGAGGACCTTTTTGTCAAACTCTGAGCAGATCCTGGCTATGACTGTCGAAGCACGTGTAAAGAAGATTCTTGAAGAATTTGCATTGTTCCAGGTTTTAACATCCATTAATCAAGAGTGACAAGGTCAGAGTAACCGAGTGGGTGAAACAAACCATAACTACGAGAGACTTATACACTAAAATTCAAAGACAACAGAAAATGACACTGATCAATGAAGGATGTCCATTAACCATTGTAGATTACATGATAAAACTACGCATTTGACCATGTATTCTGTAGAGGGAAAGAAGAACCCTATGCACACGTTTTCCACTAGGACTACTGTTTTTTGATTTCCATCTTGAAGTATCACATTTTGGACATACATCTTTCTTCGCATGCTCCTTCCAAAACAGTATGCAATCATTCTCACATGCATGAATTTTCACGTAACCATGTCCTACACCTTTTGCCACTTTTTTAGTAGCATTAAAGTTTTTAGGAAGTGATGACTCTTCATGTAAGACATCCTTAAGTAACTCTAATAGCATGTCGAAGCTTTTGTTACTCCATCGCCCAACGAATTTGATATGCAGTAATCTTATAATGAAACGTAGCTTTGAGTACTTGCAACCTGGATATAGCTCTTGCCTGCATCTTCTACCATTTTGTAAAAAGCTTCCATATCCTCATCGTGATGCTTCATGTTGTCTACTTCTAAGTCCCCCTGGACATCTAAACCCCCTGCTATGTCTTGAAGTAAACCAGAAATGTCATCCTCTTCATTTGGGTCCCCTACTTCTACCCTTTCATGTTGGCTGCTATTTGTGAAAAAACTAGAACTAGGTTCACCATGATTCACCCATGTTATATACCCATCTGTAAATCCCTCACATATCAAGTGCTCAAGTACAATACTACGGACCTCCAACAAGAGTTCTTGCATGCCTTGCACGGACACAAAATCTGATTTCCTTTTGCTGAATTACTAAAGGCAAACTCTAAAAACATATCCACTCCTCTATACACAAGGGTTTGCCTACAAATGATGATCAAGATATCAAACCAAACACCCTATGCATGCAGATTCTAGTATATGGTCATAGGTTTATTATGTACCTAGGCTGATCCATCCAGGTTTTATCCATGACACACCTTTTACAAAATGCAGTGTCAAAATAGTGAAATATTACTCCCAAAATAAAAAATCATTCAGTTCAGATTGGGTTGTTCAACAAAAAAATAAAGATCATGCCAAACAATTGTCCAAATTAAATCAATTTCACCACACTTGATGCTAAAAAATTATCTCACCACAAGCCATCAATAAGAACTATAGGGGAAATTTAGTCCAGTTTTAATAAACCAAATCATCACATCACAGATCACACACAACCTGCAATTCTAAGCCAAATGCAGAGACAAAGTTCATAAGAAAAGGAAAGCATACCATACCAATCAAGCAATGATAGTAGAAGAACAGATGAAGACTAGAAGGCCAACTTGCTCGTGCTCCCTGTAGATAATATTACCAATGCTAATTAATCACACAAGGCACTACAAATAAGTCAAAAACCTGAGCACAAGCAAACTTACTTCCAAGCTACAGTTGGTGATGACTTGTGTAGAAAGAAAAATCAAAGAGTTGAATCCTTTAGTGCTTTCTTATTGGATATTTTGCAACATGCACAAGCAAAGAAACAAATACTCAGATCTGATCTTTTTGCAATGAGGAGACATGTATGCATTTCAATAGTTCCAAGACTAACTTATAATTCCACTTGCAGCTTAAAATTCAATTGATTCCCTTCTCTCTTTTTATATAGAACAGTCACAACATTTTTTTCGCATAAAGGACTAAACTAGAAAGACTATGAACTCCCATCAGTGTGAACTTTGCCTTCATATACTACAAATAAGTTGCAGATCCAGCATAAAAAAAACTTACATGCAACCAGATTGATTGTGTTGTGTACAAGATCTTGAATCCTACTAGTTCCTCTGCAAAATCAACTAAGGCAGTAAACATCACATCTAAATTGATTCTCCAAAGAGGGGAATAGATGGAGGGCAAGAGTAGTAACCCAAACCTTGAATCTTTGTAGCCTTTCTCACCTTTGTCTACTCCTTTCTGCAACCAAGAAAAAAAATACAAAAAAGTAAGCTGTGCTGAAACCCTAGTACGCAGGGGAATGGGGATGATAGGAAGGGGATGCAGAGGGGAATGGGGATGCAACGGCGGCACCGCTCTTGCTGGTCGGCGGTGGGCTAAGGTGATGGTGGGCTGGGGCGATGGGGGGCTAGGGCGGCGGCATCCGGTGGATTCAGTGGTGGGGGCCTATCGCTATAGGCTGCGGGGCTTCGGCCAAGGACGACTTCGGCACCGGCGGGATTGGGAGGCGGCGATTTGGGTGGGCATTAGGGGTGTTGGCCGTGCCGGGTGCTAGCCTCTAGCAGCTACTCCTCGTGGTGCCCGACAGTGGAGCCCTACTAGCGGCGCTCGGCGTCAGAGCTGTGGTGGCGGTGCCCGGCGACTGCGCCCTGGCAAGAGCGAGTTTTTTTTTCTGAGTCTGTGTGAGTGGAAAAGGGAAGGGAGTAAGAGATGAATGGTTGGCAGCCTGTTTTAGTGGCCTCTAGCGTTTTCCCAATCAAAAAAAAATTAGCCTTTTAGCTCCCGCGCATGGTTTTGTTTTGGCGCGCAGTCTCCCACCCACGTACATAGGCATCTCTATTTTGCTTCGGCGTGTACCCCTTCACCGACACTTGGACAGTGGTTTAGTAGGCTACGACGACACTTTTTTTGTCTAAAAACTTTCACCGACACTTTATGTGTTGGAGGGAGAAATGCTGACATATAAGTTGTAGCCTTATATTACTATTGCCGACACTTTAAGTGATGCTAAAAAGGTAAAGAATTACCAACACATTACTTGTTGTGAAAACCCTTGATTTATCAACATATAATTGTAGGGAAAAGTGGATCATGGTGTAGTGAGCCACAGTACGACCGAATAGAGTCTCGACCTACAACCCAGCAGCCACCTCGGCATTCGAGTGTGGTAATGAGAGGACCAACCTAATCCCAACCCTTGGCATAGACATACCTCTGCTTTACCGCCTCGCTTTTACCCAACCCTAACCTAGCATAACTTCTGTGTGTCCAACCCTTGTAGCCGTAGGAACCTAACGCCAACCTAACGGGCTCATCAACCATGTGTCCATGCCGAACCTAGTCTCACCATGGCACCTGACTTAGACCCAAAGTGACCTTGCACCTACCAAAGCTTAGGTTGAAGCCATAGGTTCACAGCCATGTATGAGTGAATTTGGTTCTTCTCCGTTCTTTTGGCTCTTTGTGTTAATTTGTAGTTTATAGGGTTATCAGTTGGACATGCATTAGCTTTGGAGGAGGACCCGTGGAGTGGAGCTAACCCTAGAGGTGGACCCATGCCGATTGACTACACTGACTGACAAAGACTTATACCACTACTACCTCAACATCACAGGTGTCATGGCAGCAACTTTTACTTAGGCATTACAAAGTAGAACTACTAGTGCTTTACATTTATTCCTTTGCTAGTGTATGATATGCATGCTATTGCCTGAGCCTTGATTGCCTTGTTTGAAACCACTTCACCCTGATTACCTAGCTTCACGCTCGCACTTATATATGCCTGTCTGCTTGCTTGCATTTACTCGATCATAATTACATATATTCCTTGTTATGTGATGTGTGATGGATGTTTGGATGATGTGAAGAGTGGTTGGGGGTTTAGCCATGAGGCACCCCATGAGGTGTGGTTTGATATGCGACGGGAGTGGTGAATCCCGAGTGGGTGGTGATGATGTGAGGAGTTCTGGAGACTTTTCCTTGCCCTTAACCAGATTCTTGGAGATACTGGCTAGAGTGAGAGGTTGTCATGGTGGACGGAGTGCACCAAGGGTAGTTCCTGTGGTGGGAACACAGAGTCCTAGAGGGTTGATGGTCCTCGAGTGACATTGGGATGAGGAATTTGTGGATGGATAGATCACCTCTATGGGGTGAGTCTAGTGCTCTGAGGGCACATGGTTTGGTGGAAGGTGCTTGCTCTGGCCAACTTAAGGACTGATGTAAGGTGCAACCATAAATCATGGGTTCTTTACGTACACACCACATGCCTAAATGGGTACAACTTGTTGCCCTGGTAGTGCAGGCGACCATTAGTCTCTATGGGAGTGAGTAGGCAAGCGGTCTGTGGCCCTGTGCAATTAGTGTTAGGGGGGGCGGAGGCTACTCCATGATACCTTGATGACATGACCCCAACTTATATAGTGGCATCTATATATCTTCGCTCTGGCTAGTGGACAGGACTGGTGTTAGTCGGCCTATTATGCGGTGGTGGTGTTCATCGCTGATGGTGATTCATCGATGGTGTTCATGTGGAGTAACAGTGTACTATCCGCAGAGGTTAATAATCTATATGTATAGCCATAGTCTCGGATATGACCACTTACCTGTGTGTAGGGTTCAGCTCACTAGCTTCTCTTGTGCTTTGCTTCTCTCCCTCTAAAGTTAAGGTCCGGCCGAAGGCCGTTGAGACGAGGGGCATGCAGAGGCCACCTTGTCGACTAGACTAAGAGACTGAGGGTGTTGTGAGGGATGATGAGTGGTGACTTATAATGATGAGTGGATGGTGAGAATGAGATTGTGGTTTGGGTTTAGACAAGATTTATACACTACTTTTGATGCTATTCTGCATGCGCTAAGGATGCAAACCACAGCAAAACTATTAGGATTGCCAGCTCCCTTTATTTTCTATTTTGCACTAAAGCTCATCGGTGTTGACTATAGCCTGCACACATCTGGCAGTGTGCAGATTTCTTGACTTGCAGTGATGTTGTGATTGGTAGTTGGTTTTGTTCTACACTCAAGGATGCCTCTGGATGGGAGATCGCCAAGCTTCGCTTCGATGATAGAATAACGGTGTTTTGTTTGTTGTTAGCTGTACCCAAACTATTGTAATATTTTTATTTATGCACTTTGATGATGTATGACTCTGTAATCAGCTATAAATTGGATGTCCATGATAGCCGAGATATCCTGGGACTATGATAGAGGGGCAAAAGGATCGGAGTTTCTATTTTAGAAATCCGGTCTGCTACAACATATGTGTAGTAAAAATGCTTAGTTCATCCTTGTTGAAATGATGAATAGTTGCTCTGTCTTATATTTTGACTGTGCCTAGTTTATAACTTAGCTTTATTCAAGATTTGAGTTTATTGGCTAAAAATGTCTCATCCTAAAAACTTGAAACCTGTGGGTTGCAAATACTTAATCTAGTCTAAGTTGTTGCGGGATAAGATATGGTGCAAACGGAAATTTGCTATGACTTTGTTCTAAGAAAGACTTGACATCCGGAGTTTTATTTTCAAAAATGCTAAAATTAAAAGTTCCTCAAGGATTAAAATTCCTAGCAAGGCCATATGACATGATACAAAAGAAAAACCTTAGTCATATGCTGCTTATTATCATGTTTAGCTTTATCAAATTGTTTGTGACCCTTGTTGAGATTTTAGTCATGCACTCATGATTAAGATTCACGTACACCCACAAATAAAATGTTGACTCTTACACTGAGAGTTATGCAAAAATATGTTTTTTGTCCACCAAATAAATACTCCATTCATATTTTTCATGAGTCTCTCTGTAAAAAATGTTTTCATATGCCAAAAGTAAGTATGGGCTATGCTTAGAAAAGGAGAAAAAAGACAATATCCATGCTAAAGAAAGCATGCCCAAGAGCATGAAAAAAAGAAAAAAGAGAAAGAAAAAAAAAGAAATAAGGTAGCCCATACTTTCAAATAAAAGGCATTCCTCCAAAAGAGAGAGAGAGTCATGATTCAAAGGAGTACCGAAAATATTTAGAATTAGAAAGATTTTACAATTTCACACACTTGCACAATCTTGATCAAAGTGTATGACTTGCATCTCCTTGAGTCCGGTTTTTGACTTAGCAACATTATGCGATGCAAGTATGCGACCCAAAACTCCACAAAAAGCCTTTAGAGGTAGGATGAAAAAAGGCAAACATCCAATGCCTTGGTGAGGATCTTCATACACATTAAGCGATCAAGAGAATCATTTGAGGATCTTACATTTATTTTGTAAAACTTTCAAAAACCTCTAGAAGGAAAGTCAATCAAAGAACGAATGATAAACATTTCTGTGAACCATTTTATCTTGCAACCACCTAAGACATGGAGAAGGCAAAAAGCCCCATAGGTAACAAGATAACAAAGGGTGGATAGAATGTCAATTCATTCAAATAAAAAAAGAAAACTTTGTTATAGGCATGTCACTTTTGAAATGTAATTGGCATAGTAGCAACTCTTAATCAACAACCAACGTCTTAGCTTTTGCTCGAGGACGAGCAAAGGGTAAGCTTGGGGATTTTGCCGGTTCTTATCGACAAAATCCAACCACCAACTATGATCTAAAAAGGAGGAAACTACATGTTTTTACACACATATACCTTTACTATTGACATAATTCCACTTGTATTGGAGAATTACTATTTTGTAGGACTTATAGTTAAATACAAGGAAATTATAGTCAAAATGCGCCATCAGAGAAGGCGTAATGTAGATTCATGCAAAGGAAATAGAAGAAGACCCATCCAACTGATGCAACCGGGCCAAGCACTGCCGTGGCAAAGACCCAGGATCAGCCAGGAGCCCACATGCACAAGGCAGTGGTGAGGTAGGCCAGGGTGCACCCACACCGCCCCCAAGCCCGCTCGGCCTCTCTCTTCTCTGACAATTGAATGGCGGCATGCAAAGACGGTGCAAAGCGGTTTCCTAATTTATCTACACCCAAATCGACCATTCTAGTGCTATAATAGATGAGGGAGGTCTCTCATACCTCACACACCACACTCGAGTCTCTCTCCCTCCACTTGTACTCTTTTACTATTTTTAGTAGTGTAGTTGGAGCTAGGAGAAGCTACTTTGAAGAGCTAGGACATCTAGAAGGAATCTTTGTATGATCAATATGAAGAGTTCTTCTATGTTCTTGTTCTTATCATATCAATGTAGCTATGTTATGAAATTAGAGCCAAGTTCTTATGTTAGTCATATAGCATATGAAACTTTCTGCTTAATCTTTCATACATACATGTTTAGACCAAGACCTAAATTGAGGTAGTGAGTTCTACTTTAAGATTAGTTTTGGTCAATATTTTCTTGCGGGTTCATCGTCCATACCCGTGGTAGATGCTCTAGTAAGAGGACTCCTGATAAAGATGGAAGTTCCTAGCCACCGCTAGAGTAGTAACCGATAGCGTAGACGTGGTGTCTATGTTAGAAGTTACCTTCGTTTACCTTGTATCCTCTGGTTGAGGGGTAGGTGGCAGGTGGTGATAGCCCTACCCATCCTTCGTAATCCCCCTTGTTCAGATACGACGTAGAGCTACAGGCCGGCATTGACTGGCAGACTAGTTGCAATCTGGTGCCCAAAGTAAGTTTATAGTGACTAAAGCTATCTTAACTTAGGATCTCTACCCTTAGAAATTTATGTATTTGTATGATCATATGCTCATCTTAGCATAGCTATACAAGATAAGCCTACTCCAGTTTAGGTATATTCTTTTATTCTTTATTCTTTCTTTTTATCTTTGTTCTTGAGATTGACTTGAGTGTGTTTATCACACTATCCAATATTTATCATATCTTACCCCTGTTATGGACTTTAGTCTACTATGCAGTCATGTTATCTGATCCATATCCTTATTAGAGATTTTTACACCAAGCCTTCCTTTGGAAAAATATAAATGAATGATACTTTAATACTTCCGGGTGAAATTCTACAACGATATATCCATGCTCTTGTGGAATATTTCTACATGCATTCAGAAATATCATCATGGCATTTTTGGTGCCATTGCTAGGAAACACCAATCATAGTGATTGCGCTAAGAAATGCCAACAAGCACCTCGTCAGCCATGAGGCGCCACGGAGCACCATCCTCTCCGTCGCAGCAGGGGCTAACGTCCCCTCATTGTACACCTTCCTCGAGATCCTCTTGGGGAACAGCCCAGAGTATGACTCCGACGACATTGACTGCTATGCTCCACCATGCATGTGCTACCACATCGACAGTGAGGTTCTCGCTAAGAAGGCGCCTGAGCTCACACCGTCGGACCAGAGTCCCTATTACGACCTTCAGGAGATGGCCACTCGCTTGTAGGCTCTACAAGCAGACCTGGAGGCCACCGAGGCAGAGCTTGAGCACCAAAGGTAGGACTTTGTGGCAACAAGATGATGCCCACACGGGGGCTCCTAGCACCCTGCGCTTCCCCTGAGCGGCCTACAATATGGCGGCCACCGCCTGCTGGCTAGAGGACATCTTTGACATGCTAGACCTAAAGACCAATGAGTAGCAGCATGAGACAAGGTGGCTTCTTTGTGTCACCCTCGAGCAGCAAGCTGAGTGCTCTACTTCTTGGTGTCGCACCAGGCCATCTCAGCCAATGACCACCGCTAATGGTGATTGCTGCGACACTCACACCACACTAATAGGCAGGAGTGGTGGTGACTCCTTCGGCAGCAGCTCCGACCATCCATGGACCATGGGGCCCAAGCCTCGGTAGGAGCGAAGGCAAGAGCTTTCCCCATGGAGGCCCCCATGCACCGCCAAGTCAGCGACAGCTGTGACATCCATGACACCATCGAGGCCAAGCGCCACACATAGGTGCAATCACACACTCCAGAGTGGGATGCAAGGGGCACTGCCCTAGATCTCCTTGGCCCCTAGGTGTTGAGGGTGGCAATCCAGGCGGCCCCATACTCCAAGTAGTTTCGGCCGCCTACGCACATCTCCAAGTATGACGGTGAGATCAACCAGTACCGTTGGCTCAAGGGCTACCACCTTGCCATGAAGGCCGGGGGGGGGGTCAAAGGATGACTTCACCATATAGTACCTTCCTCTACTTTTGTTGAGCTAGACTAGAGCTTGGCTCGAGCAACTCGAGCCCGGCAGCATCCGCTGCTGGGGCAACCTCCATTCTGTCTTTGTCGGTCCCTTTCAGGGTACATACACTTGACCTAGGAACTCATGGGACCTTCGCAACTATAGGAAGGGGGCCAATGGGACCCTCTAGTTGTACAACCAGTGCTTCTCCAAGAAGCATAATGAGCTCCCCAACATCAATGCCTTCATCTACGACACAACCTATGAAGCACTCGTCCATGCGCTCAGCCATGAGACCCCACACATGATGTGGGAGCTCCTGGACATCGCCACCTAGTACACCACCGGCAAGGAGGTCATCCATGCCAACTTTAGCAGCAAGGCCAAGGTGCTTGGCCACCTCAGTGGTGGGGATGGCATCAATGACCCTACCTCATCCTAGCATCGCCGCAACAAGAGGAACAAGGACCGAAAGCACAGCAAGCAGGAGATGGTCGCCACAGCCGACCGTGCCACCATGGGTGCACTATGTGCACTGAGCACTTTGAGAAGGCGCTCGAAGCCCCTTGCCCGTTTCATGGAGGGGAGCGAAAGCACCTCCTTAAGGACTGTGCCACCATTAGGGGCTACATCCATGGCACCATCAGCCAGCAGGGCAAGGCCTAGAAGCCAGCCCCAAAGGCTGGCAAGCCAACGGACGCCGCCCTAGAGGATGACACCGAGTTCCCCAAGGCCGACCACTGCCTCATGATCTTCGGGGGGCTCCCAGGCTTGCGAATCCCACCAACAATGCCACATCATCGAGCAGGAGGTAAACACCATTCACACCCTCGCTACTCCAACATGGCTCCGAGGGTCCTAGATGACCATCACCTTCGACTAGGGGGATCACCCCGATCGTGTTCCTCACCCGGCATGCTACCGGCTCAAGGTCAGCCCGATCATGGGCACCACGCGCCTCACCAAGGTGCTGATGGACGGGGGTAGCAGCCTCAACATACTCTACACTAGCACCTAGGATAGGATGGGCATCCCTAAAGTAGCCTGCACCCTATCAAGGCGCCGTTCTTTGGGATCGTCCTAGGGAAGGAAGCCATGCTCCTTGGGTGCATCTAGCTCAGCGTTACCTTCAGCCAACTGGACAACTTCCGCAAGGAGCCATGTTGACAGTAGTTAACAACCATCATAAACCATCAATGTAACTTGAATAAATGCTTAAATATGATCTACAACATAGGTTTAGGGGTTTAAACTAATAAATTTCATGAGTTTTGGTAAATCTGTGTTTTCAGTAGGGTTTATCCAGAAAACCATCAAGGTGGACCCAATCGTTAGAATTAATCGTGCTTATCCGCATTGAAATCAACTCTAGAAGACTCTAGACGGCACTAGAAGGCATTCAACTGAAGTAGACCACAAGTGGATGACAAGTGGGGCTGGTCGGCCCAAGGGGCCCTCAAGTTAGCCTCCTTTCGCTACGTTGGTTCTCCACCGCCTTAAGGATTGCATCTGCATCGTTGCTTTAAATTGGTTTGATCTGAGGGCTTAGGATTGATGGTCGTCCCTATATATATCAGCCCCTACCACCCCTAGGCATAGTCCTCATTCAATCAAGAGACCAAACCCTAATTAGAAGAGAAGAACCTCAGAGCACCACCATATTTAGGGCATAGCTAATTAGGTTAGATCTAGAGGGAGGGAAGCTTCGCTTGGATTCTTGATCTTCTCAACAGCGTGGCTTGGTATAGCCCCTTGTGTTTGCTATTGTATCCTTCATTATTCATATGTTTGCTACAATTGATTCAACATTGTTCTTAATATTATTCATGTTCCTATTTATCATGTTCATCGTCTACTTTGATTATATGATTAGTATAGATAGATTATCTTTATGTTCAAGCATAAGTTCGTATAGCGCTCGCTCTAAAGTACACGAGGTGAGTGGTCGACATTGTGTAAGCGTGGTGCTTATACATTGTTTACCTACTGATGCACCCTATATTCTAGCCCATGTGGTAGATCGCGAGTGTGACGCTCTCATTGAGTCCTTTGTAGTCTACTCCTCGAATATAGGTCAAGTAGGATCTAGTTATGAAGGAAGTCATGCTCTGTTCTTGATCTTCCTTAGTAATATCCCTTATGTGTAGATATGGAGTTGATCTTAGCCATGATTATTAATAGTAATTACACTAATCATAGTATGCTTTGACTTGTAATTAAGAATGACGTAGGAATTATCTACTTAACGATGCTAGTGCCATCTAAAGGAGTACTCTGAGTGTTCATTATCATTTATCATTTAACATTCACATTTCATTTATCTCTTATTTACCCCTTTTGTGAGTAGAAGTTTGGCTATGGTTTATCTCTCCATCATATGTATAAGTTATCAATATATTCCATCCGCTAGTCTTTTCCTATGGTAAAAATATAAATAACAATACCTAGAGTACTCCCGGGTGAAATGCTACATTGGTAGATTATCTGTGCGCTTACAGATCCCTTATTATACATATTTGTATTATTTCTAGTCATAATAAAATACTTAAGTACTTCTTAGTGTCATTCTAGAAGTGACGCTAGAAAGTACCAACAAGCATTTTTAGCATCATAGATAGGGATGATAACTTAGCAAAAGTGATGTTAAGAAATGTCAACAAACATTAGGTGGCTACTTAAACAAGTGAGATATTAATAAATACCACCAATCATTTCTAGCGCCATTGCTGGGGAAGATAGCTAGGCAAAAAGGAATATTGATAAACTTATACTTACTGATGTGATCGAGAAAACCATTGACCTCTAGTCAAACAGGCTTACCATTATTCTATCTACTTTTATATCTTATACAAGGTAATGTATGACCAATTTTGACCTTCTGACAAACTACATTGAAAATGCAGAAGCACTACCTAGGAGGACTAAGGCTAAAATCATGTAAGTTTCAGCTTTAGAATTGGAAGACAACCAGACAAGGCGAAGCTTAACACCAGTTTTCAAAGCCATGGCTAATAAGACTCTCCGTGAATTATCTTCTCCAACTACGGCCAACATCCATACTGGACCGGTGATCAACATTGGAGACAATGCTTTTGAGCTCAACCCAGCTCCCATCAAGATGGTGCAAGCTAGCTAGTTTTGTGGAAAGGCACATGAAGATGCAAGTCCTCATCCCCAGCACTTCCTAGAGATTGACAACACTTTCACCATCAATGGAGTTACCAGAGATGCCATTTTACTTTGCCTCTTCCCATTTTCACTTTTGGGGAAGGTGAAGCAATGGTTCTATGCCAACAAAGATGGAAATACTACATGAGAAAACTGCTCCACTGCCTTCCTAGCAAAGTTCTTTCCCATAGGCAAGACCAATGCTCTACATGGAAGAATTTCAAGTTTTTAGCAGCAACATGATGAAACTGTCCCTGAGGCATGGGAATGCTTTCAAGACTACATATCAGAATGTCCACATCATGGTATGGAGAATTGTCTACTCATGTAGACTTTCTACCATGGGTTGATAAACAGCACATGTGAGAATATGGATGCTGCTGCTTGTAACACCTCGGGTGTTAGCCTTGCATAACTTGACTTGCATAACATGAGCATGAGCATCAAGCATTCATAAATCATCATTTACAATTGAAACATTTGATCGAAACATATGAAACATTACTTGTTATCTCGTGTTTCTTAGAACATATGCATATGATCATGTGCAAATGGATGCAAGTGGGTAATGTTGGTCACTAAAACACCTTAGCTATACTTAGGTTAACAAAAGGAACCTTGTTCATGAAGGCCACATTTCATGATCAAGCACTTAAGTGATATTTCATGTGTTGACCTGAATAGCTATATGAGTGACTACTACATGAAATGCTTAAATGACCTTGCAAATTGTTTTAACATGCTTAGAGTATCATCATGAACAACTTCGGTATTTAAGGCTAGGGCTAGTTTGGTCATTTAGCCATGGTTTGAATGTGTATCATGATTTCAAAGTGACAAGTTTGACTAAAGTTGAACTAGGTGTTAGAGACCTTGCATGGAGGAGTTCACTAAAGCAAAGTTGTAGTGTTTGACATTAGGAACAACTTTTATTTTTGGGTCATCGCATGATTCGGCTCCTAACATGTTTGAAATTGGATCACAAGAATCATCAAAATCCTGATTTCAACACTTAACGAAATTGGCTTAGTCGTGGGTCACTGACCGACTGACGGGCTCACTTTGGAGATGATTTTTCTCAGTTTTGGTTGCGAATTAGCACGAGATCATTGAACAACATTTGTAGATGGTACTTAAGTCTACGAAATTTATTCAGGAGGTTTGCACGAAGGAGCCATGGATTTGCAGATAAATCAACGAGAAAACACGCTGTCAGGCGTCCCGTTCGTGTCTGAACCAACTGAATCGGCCGGCACAGTGGCCAACCGGCGTCAGAGCAGAGCCGCTGCGTGGAGTTCACGACGGCCATGCGTCGCCAACGCTCTGTCCGCGCAGGCCACGACGCGCCTGGGTGCGCCTTCTTCACGCCAACGTGCGCCCGCTCCATTTCCACTCACCCACGCCAGCTCTCTCCCTCTCCAGCGCCCTCCCTTGCTCTCGCCGCAGAACTAGGCCACGCCGCCGAGCACAGCACCGCCTCCGCCGTCGCCTCGTGTGCGCTACGTCGCACCACCACCGCCTCCATCTCACCCATAGCTGCGCCACACCTCCCTCCACCCCTCATCTTGATTTCAGCGGCTGTCACGCTTCGGTGAGGGCGAATTCACCGTTTCCTTTCTCACCGGAGTTCACGGTCGCCATGGCCGCCTCCACGGCAAGCTGGCCATAGCTCGGCTCATCGGCGCTTTTCCCTCAATTTTGAGCGTTAGCGTTGGGTCAGGACGTGTATTAGCCGGTGCCAAGACGTTACCATTGTTAGTGATCCCACCGACGTGGAACGCAATGACCCGCGCCGCCGCATTCTAACCCCGCACCACCGCGCCATGGTCAAGAGTCGTCGGAGCTTTATGTGGAGCTTTTGTTGTTGCAATAGAGTCGCTAGGTCACCGTGGTACCATTGCGCGCCTCGCCTAGCTTTCCCGTGGCTAGAGATGGCCGGCACAGCGTTGAGCAGCGCCGCCGTGCCGCCATCACCGACGACGAGCATGCTCCACCCACCCTCACCCGCCACCACCTAGGTCGTTTGACGCGCGCTACTCAGTGGTTGGTGTCGTGAAGACCTCACCGCCGGCAACCTCGCCGTCGGCGAGCTCTGACCGCGCCAGCAGCATACAACACCGCCTGCCCTGCTTCGGGTCGATGACATGTGGGGTCCCCTGACCACCGGGTCCCACCGGTCAGCGACAGCAGTGTTGTAGGCTAGTTCAAATATTCCAGTTTTTGATTTGTTTTGTTATTTTTGTATCTTTAGTTTGGTAGCTCCTAAAATTGTGAAATAAATATGGTTGTGTTCCTTAGGAAGTGTAGTATTTAGGAAAAATATGTTCTTGGCTTCAACAGTAGGAATTTCTGGAGATTTAAATAGGGATTTTAAATGTGCTTTTGAATGCATTCAAATTTGTTTATTTTATATCTAGAGTTCCTGTGCTCCAAAAATTATGAAATTTTTGTGGTAAGCTAGTCTTAGCATATATGAGCTTGGATAAAAATTTGAGGACCAGTGCATGTGAAGATCTATAGTTATAGATTTTTCTTTTATAAATAGTTAATCCTTGCATGAATTTTTATAAATTAATTATGAGTCCAAAATTCATGAAATTTGTTGGAGGTGATACTAGTACCATATGGATGTTAGGAAAAATAAGAAATCTATTGCTTGACACTTTTCAATAGGATTTTCCATTTATACTATTTCAAGCCTTGCATCCTTATCATTTTTGTATAGAATGTTCTACTTAGTAAAATGACATGAAATTTTTATAGTAGTCCTTTGATAGCATTAGTAAGACTCTGTAAATTTTTGAGAATTTATTAAGCACATTTGATATATATTTATTATTTAACCTAGATATCTAAATAAAATAATAAAGGCAATTTAATAAATAGTTTGGGCTTCACCATTATATCATCTTAACTGTATTTGGTATGCTTACACTGTTGGTAGGTTCTAGTTTGTCAAATTTGGAATGATTACATAAAGTAGAAGTATTCTTACTTTATATTGCATGTTAAATCATTTCCGGACTGATTCTAGAATATGATGAGTTGCATGTTGAAAATGGTGTAGGCTGTAAAAAATGGTTAATAACAAAGTTGTAGAGAATTTGATAAGCTTTCCAGGAAGTCCAGGATCACTGTTTTTGAATTTGTAGAACTCCAGTTATGAGTGAAACAAGTAGCTGCTGGTTGTGGCGTAGTCGATGCTTTGTAGAAATAGTTAAGTAGTAATCGAGAAGAGATATGCACCTACTCAAACAACGCGATGCACTTGTTAACATTATGCATTCGTAATACTCATATCATACTCATGCATCTAGGATCGGAGGAAGAGATCACATTGTTGGAATTCGAAGAAGCAGAGGAAGGGAACCCGCAGGAGAATCCGCAAGCCCCCGCTCCCGAAGGCGTGGAGCAGAACCCTGAAGAGCTTCCAGAGTGCCCTGACCACCGCCCTACTTCCTTTCTGCGAGGCAAGCCCCGGAGCATTATAAGTCTCCCAATAATTTACAAATGTTTACTTACGTATTTATGATTGATGCATTAGGTATAAGAGTTGAATGAAACCACTTGATGCATGTACATTCCTTGTCCAGATATTAACCCTTTAACCGGTATAGGTCCAGGATCGAATATATGCTTAGCCATGCTTAGACCGGTAGAAGTCGGGTGATGTCCTGTCACCTGCGAGAGATAGGTGGATACCGAAGCACGGTTGGCTATATCTGCTATCGTGGAACAGAACCATGTGGTAAAAATAAATTGAGACCGGACAGGAAGTCGATAGAGAAGCAACAAGACATGGAGGTCTTGGGTGTGGATTTATCCTCGTATGTGTCAATTAAGGACCGTACCGTTGTTGGAACTTCTGACAAGATTGAACGCATACCTCTCACTTAGCTGGCCGGATAATTCGTTCCGACCGCGAAGCCGAGTAATTCAACTCAGGCCGGGAACCGTTCTGTTGTGCGCTCCTTCCGGGGAACGATCAGACTGAGCCCAAGGGCAGGCTTGGCCTGAGCATCCTGGCATCTGGTGTTCTAGATTGTGCGGCGCGGTACGGACCCGCGAAATGTGTACCTAAGTTGTACCAAAGGTGACCTAAGACTATCGTGGCTGATAGATCTGGGTTTGTGTTAGGAATAATCTCCTAGCTGGTTGAAATCGATTCGAATCGCCGTCTCTCCCGGATAGTGAGAAACTTGGCTAGCTCCAACATCGTAGCAACTATAGTATGAAACATGATGGTTCAGATGAATATGGAACTACAATACCTACTATGGTTACTATTGTATGATTCTAAATAATATATCACATGTTTGGCACAGGATAGTTGCTAATCTAGAAATGGATAGTTACAATTAACTTGATAAAAGAATCACAACTGTATAACGGTTAATTGCCTTTTTCGCAAAATGTTGTCAAGTTACGTCCACTTATACAGCCTTGCATAATCCTTGGAGTCATTTTATTTCTGGTTCATGACGGGTAAGTCTAGCTGAGTACATTCTCGTACTCAGGGTTTATTTTCCCATTGTTGCAGATGGCACTATGTATCATGGTTATTGCAAGAGTTGCTTCTATCCCACTGTGGATGAGGAGTAAGCCTTGGGCAGGCTTCTTTAGTAATTCCTACCTTTGCTTTTGTGGACCGTGATCTGGCTTGGCACTGTATCAAACTATGTTGGAAACTTTATCTTCGAACTTATTTGCTTCCGCTTTGTTTACCAAACTCAGTTTGTAATAACTTTTTATTCGTACTCTGATGATGAAAAGTATCTGTGAACCGTATGTAATATGTGGCATGTATGTTGAATCCTGTACGATCTTGGTTGTTGTAAATCGTTTATCGAGACCCGTCGTGGTACTCGATGGACTACCGGGTTTATATGGATTCAAGTATGATAGTGCGTCCGCTTGCGGATTGCCATTATACTTGTATTCTTATAAATTGGTCGGTTCCGCGACAGCTAGTATCAGAGCAGGATTCGACGTTAATCGTCACAAGTGTATTTAAAACAAAAGTTTTTGTTTTCCAAAAACCCTTCTCTAGCAACTAATAGTTATTTAATAGGTATTTGAAATCTAAAGTGTGCCAATGATCACTTTCCTTATGCCCAAATTAAGGACTATTAGGTGGCTATTAAGTACTAACATGGGGGTTTTTACTTCGTCATCCATACGGCGTGCTATAGTATGGATGCCATTCACTTGAGTGGTAATGTATGGATCAAATGCCTCTACGCCAAGGTAAGATGAGTGTATGACCGCAAGATGTGAGCGTGCGGTCAGGAAGAGTTAGCTTTGGTACGGCTATGTATGCATGCTTGCATGTGTACATGGTACGTATTTAATTGTGGGTTTAAATTATTGTTGGGTAGATTGATACAGAAGTATATGTATGGGGATACATATATGAAAGTATTTACAATTACATTCTGCATATTTCATTATGGGTTTAGGGCTGAAATGAAATTTTATGCAGGTACACTAACAACGAAACGTGTAGTTCGACTAGTTATGATCTATATGAGAGAACGTATGTATGCCACCGTGTCTACCGTTAGAAACAAATTTTTCCTAAGTTTGTAAGGACGTACAGAACGAGCATGCATCATGTTAAATTACCATTCACAAAACTACATGGTTCCTCCCCTTATAAAATTCTTACTCGGTTATGTAACTCTTATCCATTATGGCATTGTCTCACAAAAGGGTACATGTTGATGGTACAGATGGCACGCACCAAGCAGACTGCTCGCAAGTCCACCGGAGGCAGAGCTCCTAGCCATCAGCTTGCTCCATGTACTCGTCAACGTCACACGTTCCTTGGAGAGTTTGGGATGCCTACACTCTTGTGGAGAGTGCTCAGCTATGTAGGTTATCCCGATGGAATGGAACCCCGCTACTTCTGGGCAAATGAGCGATTGGGAGAAGGTCTCTTAGTTACAGTGGAGGCCATTGTCTGTCCCCGAGGTGACGATTCTGAGTGGACAGGTTGGTGTTATGAGTCGACTGGCAGGACTGCTGAAGAAGCAGCTGGCAGGGCAGCCTTTGGGATCTTGAGGGATATCATGGATCATTTTCCTCAGGAGCTAGTAGCCGCTATGGTTGGAGTCTTTCCAAGAGGTAATCCCTCCACCGACTCATGGCAGCAGGCGAGAGGAAGATCTTTGGAGATTGGTGCAGCAGAAGGGCAGAACAGCGATAACCCTGCCATGAGCGCCATGTTCGCAGTGATGAGAGTGTTAGAGGGAGTTGAAGGTAGCCTCAGACGTGTGTCTGGTGCTCTTGGTCATGCCCGTGAAGACCGACGTCAGCTTCAGAGGGAGCACGACGCCGAGATTGAGAGGCTCACTGAAGAAATAACTCGGTTAACTCACCAGCGAAATGCAGCTTGGTCCAGGGAAGATGTCCTGAGGGCTCGACAGTTTGAGCTAGGACAGCAGCTGGCCAATGCGGAAGAATACAACGATAATCTACATGAAGAGGTTCATCTACTGCACAATCAGCTCCACCCTTATGTCCCACCTGGAGCCGCAGAAATGGATCTAGAGGGGTACGAAGAAGAAGAAGTGGCACCTGAAGAAGAAGTAGAACCTGAGGAAGGAGATGATTCTGTGTCTGACCTCGATAGTGATCATGATGAGAATTAGGTCGCTTAGCACTTAGTAGGACTCGTGTATCACCTTTATTCTGTAATGGACCTGTAGTTCCAAGTTGGCATTAGTAACCAGACTATCATGTAATGTTAATCGCATGTTTGGTTGAACGTCAATGCAATTCCAGTACTTTGTCGTAATCACGCTTTAAAATTTCGTGCGTTATGAGCACGATAAGTGGTCAAATTGGCGATGTCATGTTGCGAGAATGGATTATTATGCCTCTGTTTTTATTGTGCTTTTGAGAAGATTTCTCCAGTAATTTCAGTTTGGCATGAGTACCTAATTCATCTGCAATCTCTTGGCATAAACCAATAATCGCTTATTGTTGCAACTTCGCAGATGACGCGCACCCGTGCTGGAGCTAGCAGCAGCCAGGATGGCAACCATGATGACTTGCCACCCCCACCGCCACCATCTGCTCAGGAATTCTTTACCCAATTCCTAGGAAGCTAGAGGACAATGGAAGAAGCCTTGCGCCTTATCGCGCAAAACACTGCTCGTGGCCACCCACAGCAACCAGGGGCCGAGCCAAATCAGCACAGTTCATTCAAGGAGTTTCTGAACACAAAGCCTCCGATCTTCAAGGTGGCTGAGGAACCACTGCAGGCCGATGAGTGGCTGAATACCATTGAGCAGAAATTTCATCTGCTAAGGGTCACAGAGCACCTGAAAGCTGAATATGCTTCTCATCAGCTGCAAGGACCAGCAGGAATCTGGTGGACGCACTTCCTGTCGTCTCTGCCTGCTGATGCGAGAGTGACCTAGGATCAGTTCAAGCTGGCTTTTAGGGGACACCATATTCCCCCGGGCCTGATGCGCATGAAAGCAGCAGAATTTATGAGGCTCACTCAGGGAACCAAGTCACTCACAGAATATATGCACGCATTCAACAACTTGTCAAGATATGCTCCAAGTTTTGTGGATACTGAAGAGAAAAAGATTGAGAGTTTCAAGCGAGGTTTGGGTACCAAATTAACGAAGACCATGGCAAATTCTAGATGTGCCACGTATAATGAGTTTATTAGTGATGCCTTGACCCAAGAAAACCACAACAACCTGCATGCAGTTGCTAAGGGTCGCAAGAGGGCATATGAGGCCAGTGCATCCGGATCTTTCCAGTCAAAAGCGCCTATCGTAGCTAGGCCACCATTCCGTCCACCTGCATCCAAGTTCAGGCCTCCACCACCGAAAGCTCAGAATAACAGGCCACAGAAACCGTTTCGTAAGGCATTCACTATTGCCTTACCAAAAGGAAATGGCAATCAGGACAGCTCCACCGGATTCAAAAGTAATCAACCTTGTTTCAACTGCAACCAACTAGGTCATTGGTCCAAGGAGTGCCCCCACCCCAAGAGGAATAGTAACTCAAATCAGAACAATCAGAGGCAGGTGAATGCCAGGGCACGTCAGGGACAAGTGCATTATACCGCTGTGGAGGAAGTGCCCGTCGGAGAAGTTGTCACGGCTAGTATGTTTCTTGTCAACAAGCATCCCGCTGTTGTTTTATTTGATTCGGGAGCTTCTCATTCATTTATGAGTCAAGCATTTGCATCTAGACATGATCAAGAAATAATAGAAGTAAGTAAAGGGGGTTTTAACATAAGTTCAGCAGGGGGTACTGTTACTACCAAAAAGATAGTCAAAAACGTACTCATCTTGATACAAGGAAGAGAGTACACAATAGATTTGATAATATTGCCGGGGTTGTCGATAAGTGTAATCTTAGGCATGAATTGGATGAAGGATCATGGTGTTCTTATTAACACTAGCACCCGTACTATTATGTTGAGAGAACCCACGGGAGGGAATGCTTTTCTAGTTCCACTCTCCCACGATTTCAAACCCCAACATTTAGCCTGTGCTATCCAAACCACCACCATATGTGATATTCCAGTGGTTTGCGAGTTTCCGGATGTATTTCCAGAGGAATTACCAGGTCTACCACCGGATAGGGACGTGGAATTTAAGATTGAATTAGTGCCAGGTACCGCACCCATATCCAGAAGGCCCTATAGAATGCCACCCAATGAGTTAGCAGAACTCAAGGTTCAATTGCAAGATCTATTGGACAAAGGTCTTATCCAACCTAGCTCATCTCCGTGGGGATGCCTAGCATTGTTTGTGAAAAAGAAGGATAAGTCACTAAGAATGTGTGTAGATTACAGACCACTCAATGCTGTGACCATCAAGAACAAATACCCATTGCCCCGCATTGACATCTTGTTCGATCAACTAGCGAAAGCAAAGGTATTCTCCAAAATTGACTTGAGATCAGGGTACCATCAAATAAAGATCAGACCGGAGGATATACCTAAAACCGCTTTCTCTACTAGGTACGACTTATATGAGTATTTGGTTATGTCTTTCGGACTAACAAATGCCCTAGCCTATTTTATGTACCTAATGAACTCGGTATTCATGCTCGAACTGGATAAGTTCGTGGTCGTGTTTATCGATGACATATTGATTTATTCAGAAAATGAGTCAGATCATGAAGAACATCTGAGGATTGTCCTATCTAGATTGAGGGAGCATAAGCTATATGCCAAGTTTAGCAAATGTGAATTTTGGATGAGCAAAGTACCTTTCCTAGGTCACATTTTATCGAGAGATGGAATCTCAGTAGACCCATCAAAAGTACAAGAGGTCATGGAGTGGAAAGCCCCAACTTCGGTTCATGAAGTTCGGAGTTTTCTAGGGTTAGCAGGATACTATCGTCGGTTTATTCCAGATTTCTCAAAAATAGCTAAGCCTATGACCAGACTACTTCAGAAGGATGAGAAATACAAATGGACACCAGAATGTGAAACCGCTTTTCACACCCTCAGAACTTTGTTGACTACAGCACCTGTGCTAGCACAACCAGACATTGAAAAGCCTTTTGATGTATTTTGTGATGCATCAGGAATAGGTTTGGGATGTGTACTTATGCAAGAAGGGAGAGTAATTGCATATGCCTCTCGGCAATTGAGGAAACATGAAGTCAACTATCCTACACATGATTTGGAACTGGCAGCCGTTGTCCATGCATTAAAGATATGGAGACATTACTTGTTGGGCAATGTATGTCATATCTATACTGACCACAAAAGCCTCAAGTATATCTTTACCCAGCCAGAACTGAACATGAGACAACGTAGATGGTTGGAATTGATTAAGGACTATAATTTGGAAGTGCATTACCATCCGGGCAAAGCAAATGTAGTAGCTGATGCACTTAGTCAGAAGTCCCATTGTAACACTATGGAAGCACTATTGGAAGATGGATTCAACTTGCTACATCCTGCTGTACTCCACAATATCACCATCAGTTGTTCGCTTGAGGGCAGAATCATAGAGCTACAGCAGACTGATGTAGGAATAAGTCACATAAAGAGAAAAATGCAAGAGCAAGAAACAAAACACTTTAGATTGGATGAAAGAGGTGTATTATGGTTTGAGGACCGGCTAGTGGTGTCGAAAGACCATGAGCTAAGGAATCAAATTTTAGAAGAAGCTCACTCCTCCAAATTGTCTATCCACCCGGGTAGTAGTAAGATGTATCAAGATTTGAAAACCCGTTTTTGGTGGACTAAGATGAAGAAAGAGATCGCAGCCTATGTTGCTAGGTGTGATAACTGCAGTAGAGTGAAAGCCGTCCATATGAAAACCGCTGGATTACTTCAGCCACTGCCTATTCCAGGATGGAAATGGGAAGAGATCAGTATGGACTTTATCACAGGCCTTCCAACAACGCCCCAAGGTCATGATTCAATCTAGGTCATTGTTGATCGTCTCACCAAGTCAGCACATTTTGTACCAGTTCACACAACATATCACGCGGGTAAATACTCTGAGTTATATGTTTCCCAGATCGTGAAATTGCATGGAGTACCTAGGATCATAATCTTGGATAGAGGACCATAGTTCATAGCTCGTTTCTGGGAGCACTTACACCAAGCTTTGGGAACCAAGCTAATCAGAAGTTCAGCTTATCATCCGCAAACTTTAGGACAGACAGAGAGAGTAAACCAAATCCTAGAAGATTTACTTAGAGCTTGTGTTATATCTTCAAAAGGTTCATGGGAGAAATGGTTACCTTTAGCTGAATTCTCCTATAACAACAGTTATCAAGCGAGTATCAAAATGGCTCCATTTGAAGCCTTGTATGGCAGAAAGTGTAGAACTCCATTGAATTGGATTGAGCCCGGTGAAAGGAGATATTTTGGTATTGATTTTGTCAATGAAGCCGAAGAACAAGTACGTATCATCCAACAACACATGAAGGCAGCTCAATCAAGATAGAAGAGTTATGCCGATAGAAGAAGAAGACCACTAACTTTTGAAGTAGGTGACTATGTGTACTTAAGAGTATCACCCATGAAAGGTGTGAAGAGATTTGGGATGAAAAAGAAGCTTTCACCAAGATATGTAGGGCCATACAAAATTTTGGAACGAAAAGGAAATGTTGCGTATAAGCTACAACTACCACCAGAGATGAGTGCAATCTTTGATGTGTTCCATGTTTCTCAGCTAAAGAAATGTCTTCGAGTACCGGAAGAAGCTATTGCACCCACCAACGTGCAACTTCAATCGGATTTGACTTATGAAGAAAAGCCAATTCGAGTATTAGAAGTGATGGAGAGAGTAACAAGGAGTAAGATCATTAAGTTTTATAAGGTGGTGTGGAACAATCATAGTGAACAAGATGCTACGTGGGAAAGAGAAGATTATCTGCAAGAAGTTTATCCTGCCTTTTTCCAAGAATGGTAGGTCTTGCAAATCTCGGGACGAGATTTTTATAAGGGGGAGGGGCTGTAACACCTCGGGTGTTAGCCTTGCATAACTTGACTTGCATAACATGAGCATGAGCATCAAGCATTCATAAATCATCATTTACAATTGAAACATTTGATCGAAACATATGAAACATTACTTGTTATCTCGTGTTTCTTAGAACATATGCATATGATCATGTGCAAATGGATGCAAGTGGGTAATGTTGGTCACTAAAACACCTTAGCTATACTTAGGTTAACAAAAGGAACCTTGTTCATGAAGGCCACATTTCATGATCAAGCACTTAAGTGATATTTCATGTGTTGACCTGAATAGCTATATGAGTGACTACTACATGAAATGCTTAAATGACCTTGCAAATTGTTTTAACATGCTTAGAGTATCATCATGAACAACTTCGGTATTTAAGGCTAGGGCTAGTTTGGTCATTTAGCCACGGTTTGAATGTGTATCATGATTTCAAAGTGACAAGTTTGACTAAAGTTGAACTAGGTGTTAGAGACCTTGCATGGAGGAGTTCACTAAAGCAAAGTTGTAGTGTTTGACATTAGGAACAACTTTTATTTTTGGGTCATCGCATGATTCGGCTCCTAACATGTTTGAAATTGGATCACAAGAATCATCAAAATCCTGATTTCAACACTTAACGAAATTGGCTAAGTCGTGGGTCACTGACCGACTGATGGGCTCACTTTGGAGATGATTTTTCTCAGTTTTGGTTGCGAATTAGCACGAGATCATTGAACAACATTTGTAGATGGTACTTAAGTCTACGAAATTTATTCAGGAGGTTTGCACGAAGGAGCCATGGATTTGCAGATAAATCAACGAGAAAACACGCTGTCAGGCGTCCCGTTCGCGTCTGAACCAACTGAATCGGCCGGCACAGTGGCTGACCGGCGTCAGAGCAGAGCCGCCGCGTGGAGTTCACGACGGCCGCGCGTCGCCAATGCTCTGTCCGCGCAGGCCACAACACGCCTGGGCGCGCCTTCTTCACGCCAGCGTGCGCCCACTCCACTTCCACTCGCCCACGCCAGCTCTCTCCCTCTCCAGCGCCCTCCCTTGCTCTTGCCGCAGAACCAGGCCACGCCGCCGAGCATAGCACCGCCTCCACCGTCGCCTCGTGTGCGCTACGTCGCACCACCACCGCCTCCATCTCACCCATAGCTGCGCCACACCTCCCTCCACCCCTCGTCTTGATTTCAGCGGCTGTCACGCTTCGGTGAGGGCGAATTCACCGTTTCCTTTCTCACCGGAGTTCACGGTCGCCATGGCCGCCTCCACGGCAAGCTGGCCATAGCTCGGCTCATCGGCGCTTTTCCCTCGATTTTGAGCGTTAGCGTTGGGTCAGGACGTGTATTAGCCGGTGCCAAGACGTTACCATCGTTAGTGATCCCGCCGGCGTGGAACGCGACGACCCGCGCCGCCGCATTCTAACCCCGCACCACCGCGCCGTGGTCAAGAGTCGTCGGAGCTTTATGTGGAGCTTTTGTTGTTGCAATAGAGTCGCTAGGTCACCGTGGTACCATTGCGCGCCTCGCCTAGCTTTCCTGTGGCCGGAGATGGCCGGCACAGCGTCGAGCAGCGCCGCCGTGCCGCCATCACCGACGACGAGCATGCTCCACCCACCCGCACCCGCCACCACCTAGGTCGTTTGACGCGCGCTACTCAGTGGTTGGTGTCGTGAAGACCTCACCGCCGGCAACCTCACCGTCGGCGAGCTCTGACCGCACCAGCAGCATACAGCACCGCCTGCCCTGCTTCGGGTCGATGACATGTGGGGTCCCCTGACCACCGGGTCCCACCGGTCAGCGACAGCGGTGTTGTAGGCTAGTTCAAATATTCCAGTTTTTGATTTGTTTTGTTATTTTTGTATCTTTAGTTTGGTAGCTCCTAAAATTGTGAAATAAATATGGTTGTGTTCCTTAGGAAGTGTAGTATTTAGGAAAAATATGTTCTTGGCTTCAACAGTAGCAATTTCTGGAGATTTAAATAGGGATTTTAAATGTGCTTTTGAATGCATTCAAATTTGTGTATTTTATATCTAGAGTTCCTGTGCTCCAAAAATTATGAAATTTTTGTGGTAAGCTAGTCTTAGCATATATGAGCTTGGATAAAAATTTGAGGACCAGTGCATGTGAAGATCTATAGTTATAGATTTTTCTTTTATAAATAGTTAATCCTTGCATGAATTTTTATAAATTAATTATGAGTCCAAAATTCATGAAATTTGTTGGAGGTGATACTAGTACCATATGGATGTTAGGAAAAATAAGAAATCTGTTGCTTGACACTTTTCAATAGGATTTTCCATTTATGCTATTTCAAGCCTTGCTTCCTTATCATTTTTGTATAGAATGTTCTACTTAGTAAAATGACATGAAATTTTTATAGTAGTCCTTTGATAGCATTAGTAAGACTCTGTAAAGTTTTGAGAATTTATCAAGCACATTTGATATATATTTATTATTTAACCTAGATATCTAAATAAAATAATAAAGGCAATTTAATAAATAGTTTGGGCTTCACCATTATATCATCTTAACTGTATTTGGTATGCTTACACTGTTGGTAGGTTCTAGTTTGTCAAATTTGGAACGATTACATAAAGTAGAAGTATTCTTACTTTATATTGCATGTTAAATCATTTCCGGACTGATTCTAGAATATGATGAGTTGCATGTTGAAAATGGTGTAGGCTGTAAAAAATGGTTAATAACAAAGTTGTAGAGAATTTGATAAGCTTTCCAGGAAGTCTAGGATCACTATTTTTGAATTTGTAGAACTCCAGTTATGAGTGAAACAAGTAGCTGCTGGTTGTGGCGTAGTCGATGCTTTGTAGAAATAGTTAAGTAGTAATCGAGAAGAGATATGCACCTACTCAAACAACGCGATGCACTTGTTAACATTATGCATTCGTAATACTCATATCATACTCATGCATCTAGGATCGGAGGAAGAGATCACATTGTTGGAATTCGAAGAAGCAGAGGAAGGGAACCCGCAGGAGAATCCGCAAGCCCCCGCTCCCGAAGGCGTGGAGCAGAACCCTGAAGAGCTTCCGGAGTGCCCTGACCACCGCCCTACTTCCTTTCTGCGAGGCAAGCCCCGGAGCATTATAAGCCTCCTAGTAATTTACAAATGTTTACTTACGTATTTATGATTGATGCATTAGGTATAAGAGTTGAATGAAACCACTTGATGCATGTACATTACTTGTCCAGATATTAACCCTTTAACCGGTATAGGTCCAGGATCGAATATATGCTTAGCCATGCTTAGACCGGTAGAAGTCGGGTGATGTCTTATCACCTGCGAGAGATAGGTGGATACCGAAGCACGGTTGGCTATATCTGCTATCGTGGAACAGAACCATGTGGTAAAAATAAATTGAGACCAGACGGGAAGTCGATAGAGAAGCAACAAGACATGGAGGTCTTGGGTGTGGATTTATCCCCGTCTGTGTTGATTAAGGACCGTACCGTTGTTGGAACTTCTGACAAGATTGAACGCATGCCTCTCACTTAGCTGGCCGGATAATTCGTTCCGACCGTGAAGCCGAGTAATTCAACTCAGGCCGGGAACCGTTCTGTTGTGCGCTCCTTCCGGGGAACGATCAGACTGAGCCCAAGGGCAGGCTTGGCCTGAGCATCCTGGCATCTGGTGTTCCAGATTGTGCGGTGCGGTATGGACCCACGAAATGTGTACCTGAGTTGTACCAAAGGTGACCTAAGACTATCGTGGCTGATAGATCTGGGTTTGTGTTAGGAATAAACTCCCAGCTGGTTGAAATCGATTCGAATCACCGTCTCTCCTGGATAGTGAGAAACTTAGCTAGCTCCAACATCGTAGCAACTATAGTATGAAACATGATGGTTCAGATGAATATGGAACTACAATACCTGCTATGGTTACTATTGTATGATTCTAAATAATATATCACATGTTTGGCATAGGATAGTTGCTAATCTAGAAATGGATAGTTACAATTAACTTGATAAAAGAACCACAACTGTACAACGGTTAATTGCCTTTTTCGCAAAATGTTGTCAAGTTACGTCCACTTATACAGCCTTGCATAATCCTTGGAGTCATTTTATTTCTGGTTCATGACGGGTAAGTCTAGCTGAGTACATTCTCGTACTCAGGGTTTATTTTCCCATTATTGCAGATGGCACTGTGTATCATGGTTATTGCAAGAGTTGCTTCTATCCCGCTGTGGATGAGGAGTAAGCCTTGGGCAGGCTTCTTTAGTAATTCCTACCTTTGCTTTTGTGGACCATGATCTGGCTTGGCACTGTATCAAACTATGTTGGAAACTTTATCTTCGAACTTATTTGCTTCCGCTTTGTTTACCAAACTCAGTTTGTAATAACTTTTTATTCGTACTCTGATGATGAAAAGTATCTGCGAACCGTATGTAATATGTGGCATGTATGTTGAATCCTGTATGATCTTGGTTGTTGTAAATTGTTTATCGAGACCCGTCGTGGTACTCGATGGACTACCGGGTTTATATGGATTCAAGTATGACAGTGCGTCCGCTTGCGGATTGCCATTATACTTGTATTCTTATAAATTGGTCGGTTCCGCAACACTGCTGGAGGTGCATTTTTATCACTCACAATCTCTAACAACCCAGGTTTTCCTAGAACCAAAAATAGGAACTTAAATTTTTTTCTAACAAAACCCATGTGTCGTGAGTGTACATGTTAGGGAACCACTGTCATAGTTCCACAAGTAGCATCCAATGTAGAAGGATTGAGCATATGCATTTAATTAACAAACATGAGTTGCTTCTTTTTGGATTTATGCTTGTTAATAAAATCATGACAAACATCTTTTAAACTTAATTTGATATGTGAGTGCTTCCATGGCTCTAGCCCTAATGTGGACCCTAGTGGACCTAGAGGACCCACCAATGCTTGTACACAAGTATTGCATACACATATACTAGTATAGGAACCCAAGAAGTGAAATTAGAAAATAGAAAAGGAATAGAAAAGAAGGGAAATAGAAAAAGATGAAAGCAGCCCGAGCAGCCCAAGCCTCCCGAGCTAGCCTAGCTTCACAGCCTAGCTCCCCCTACCCCATGCACGCCCGTGCATGACCGAGCCAGCCCAACATGCAGCCCACGCCGTGCCCCGGGTTGTGACACCACCGCCTGTCGCCTTCCCCACAACCGCTGACAAGTGGGCCCTGCTTGTCATCCCCTTCCTCTGCTCTATGCTTTTGCGTCGTGACAAAGCAGCGATGTCGAGAGTGAATCTCCCCCACCAGCCATCCAAGCCTAGGCCATTGACCACGGACGCATGGATGCACACCACGTTTGTGATCTACGATGCCTGCACCCACCCCTAGCTTGTGCCTATGCCGCATGACGTTGCCATCATGGCCCCGCACTACTGACGCCACCTTGTCCTTGCCTTGATCGCTGGCATTTCAAATTGGAAGCACCTGTGCCCGTGCAACCACCTCGCGCGCCCTAAAAACCCAAGCTTGGAGCACCGATCATCGTACACGTACCCCCTCCATCCCTTTTTGTCATTCACCGCCATCGCCATAGCCGCAGGGTGGCTATATAAGCTGCCCAGGTACCCTAGTGCCTCTCCCATACCCCACCGCCACTCTATGGCACCGCTGCACCAACACAAACCTGAAGAAGAGAAGGACTGGGAAGGAGAAGAGAGGAAGGAGAGGAACCGAAGCCACCAGAGTGCCGGACACCTAGCCAACTCGACATGGCAATAACTCACCGTTGTCTTGATCACCATCGTGGGTCGGCACTGCACTACACTACTACAAATCGACATGGCAATGACTCGCCCTGCATCGCTATCCTTTTTTCCCTACCACAACGGTGAGCCCCATCGTCACCCCTCTGCTCACCATCGTGCATGTGCACCATGAGCGTCACCACATTCTTTCCCTTGGGAGAGCCCAATGCTGAGCCTTTGGGGCACTACACCACACCACACACACCACCACACAATCACAGCCAAGACCCAGCCTTGTCGAGCCCTTGGTGCTTAGGAACACCGATGTCTTCCATGCGCTCCCACGCGGTCGCCATGGCTAGAGCCCACCATGGCACCACCCTGTTCCGGCCACCTCAAGCTGGTAGAGGTAGAAAAGAGGCCTCGATGAGTTTTGCCTCACCAAGAGACACACCGCACATAGAAAGGAGAGAGGGAAAGAGCCCTAGGAGTCACCGGCCATGTCCACCTCGCCAGACCACCGCGTTCCCCACATCGTCGCCATGCCATAGCTGTCCTCGCCAATTTCAACCACCTTGTTGAATGAGGAGAGGCTGATGAGGTTTGCTGTGATGCCACACACCTAGCCACCTTGCTAGTTTACTGCTTAGGCAGCTCTAGCCCTTGGTTCACTATCATTGGTGCCTCGTCGGACCTCCACCGCATCTCCTGCCACTGAATGGACTTCACCATGGAGGATGGTCACTGGCGCCACCCATGGAGACGTGCCTTGACCTTAGTTGCGAGGAAAGGAGCCCCTTTTTTAGCTCCCACTACGCGAGCCATAGCACTATCGTGCCGCCATGCCCGTTGTAACCATAGCCAGCCTTGGCAAGCCAAAAGGCTATGCCTTTGTGCCCTACCATGTCTGCCTAGTCATAGGAAGCCCAAGGAGGCTAGAGAACCTTCACCGAGCTGTCGCAGCACATGGCAGCACGAGCTCGCCACCGACCAGAGCGTCGCCATGAGGCAGGGGAGGAAGCAGTTGTGCCCTGCCGGCCTCTGCCTATACCCATCCATCATGAACTGAGATGAGGAGGAGGAGAGATGGATCTAGTCCACCACAGACCAAGCCTACGCTCCATGGACCCACGCGCCTGTGTCCACCATGAGCCAGCACAGTGGACCCGAGCCCGTTAGGAGCCCAGCCAGGCCATGTGGCTAGCCCCGTGCCTAACACGTGTCCGGGCCTGGCACAACCTAGACCAACCCAACCTAGCCCAATATCCGTCCCACTAGGCCCAGCCCGAGCCCGGTCAACCATTTGAGCTAGTTGGTTTGTGGTATCCCAAAGGTGCAAAGTTTGAGCTAGTTGGTTATTCTGACTCGGATTATGCGGGATGGAAGGTTGAAAGGAAGAGCACCTCAGGCACATGTCAATTGTTGGGAAGATCACTTGTTTCATGGTCATCAAAGAAGCAAAATAGTGTCACATTATCAACCACGGAAGTCAAATACATACCCACTAGTAGTTGTTGTGCACAAATTTTTTGGATGAAGGCCACCTTGAATGACTTTGGAATCAAGTTCAAGAAAGTGTCATTGCTATGTGATAATGAGAGTGCAATCAAGCTAACCAACAATCTAGTTCAACATGCAAGAACAAAGAACATTGATGTCCGCCACCATTTCATTATAGATCATGAACAAAAAGGGGACATTTGCATTGAGAGTGTAGGCACTGAAGATCAACTTGCTGACATATTCACCAAGCCATTAGATGAGAAGAGGTTTTCAAACTAAGGAATGAGTTGAACATATTGGATTTCTCAAATATGTGTTGATGCACCCCCTCTTATATGACATCCTCTCCTTCGAACAATCCAAGGTAAAAGTTGATTGGCACACATACATTCCTTGCTAAGGACATGTTTAGTGCATCTAGTCATTCCTCATGTTTTATAGACTCATTCATGGAAATCAAATGAATTTGATGCTTGCATGGTGCCACTATTGCTTCTATGCTTGATATGATCTAGTGGTAGCATATGACATGTTTGTGGGCTTGTGAACCTAGTGTTTGATATAGAAAATGAGCTATAAGTGTTTAACTCAACATGGTATAAGATAACCCTTGAAATGTGGTGTGAAGAAGATTGTCCTTGGATCAAACCGAGTTAAATATCTTTGGCAAGTGTTCTAGATTGGACCAAAATTGGGAAAATGATCCTCACCACATTGATTGACATTTATAATCTTATCCTATCTAAAATTGAACCTTTGTGATCACTGATGACAAAGGGGGAGAAATTGCACAAAGATATGGTTGAATGACAAAGGGAGAGAACTTTGACATAGGGGGAGAGTTATAACAAAGTAAGGGGATCAATTAAAATTTGAGCACACAAGTAGGGGGAGCAAGCTCATAAACTTGATTGATGCATTTGAATGTGCATTTCATATGTTTGCTTGCATGGCACAAGTTTCTAAATTAAAATTCCATGCTTGTGCGGTGTATGCTAGTTGTAGGTTTGATTGATAAAATGAAAAGATAGCATGCATAGGTGATACTTAGATATGCCTTGCTTTGGTTTCGTAAGTGATACTAGAACATTGCTTCTAATGTTGATCTCACGAGGTATCTAGCTCTTACTTTTGCAAGTGGTATCTAACCAGAAATGGTGCTAAGGATGGTGTATTTGGTGAAAACCGATTGGTATCATGCTTCAGAGGTCCATCTCTTATACCTTAGCATCATTTGGTTGACATTACTCTCCCACAACTTCAATCCATGCATATGTGCAAGCTTCAATTCGAACTCTTAGCACATATGTAGGGGGAGCTAATGCTACCAATTCAAGTTTATAAAACTTGTCCATATCCTTTCACACAACATAAATCTACTTGGGCAAGCAACATGGATTCAATTGAATTTCAATTCATCTCTTTGTGGGGTTGTCATCAATTACCAAGAAGGGGAGATTGAAAGCTCTGGTTTGGTTTTGGTGAATTGAGGAAACCCTAAGTGCTAACCTTTAGCTCTAGTGATCATGAGATAGGGTAGCACATTCCAAGTGGTGGAGCAAATGAAGATCATGTTGATGGTGGTGATGGCCATGGTGATCAAGGGCTCGGATTGGAAAAGAAGAAAGAGAAAAACAAAAAGCTCAAGGCAAAGGTAAAACTTGATAGGAGCTTTTTAGTTTGGTGATTGAGACACTTAGGATCGATAGCTGTACTATTAAGAGGCATGAAAATCGTATCAAAATACGGTTATCAAAGTGCCACTAGATGTTCTAACTCATTGCATATGTATTTAGATTCTAGTGAGTGCTAACACCTTGAAAAAGTTTGTGAAAATATACTAACACACGTGCACAAGGTGATACACTTGGTAATTGGCACATTTGATCAAGGGTGGAGATGTTGGTGAAGTCGTGGAGCTCACTAGAGCTGATCGGACTTAGGACCAGACGCTGGATCTGCATGTCCGGTCAGTGGTGAAGAGGTGGCATTGCTCTCAGCATATGACCAAATGTGGGCGAGGGCAAGTGATCGGACACTCAGGGGCTAAGTTCGATCGCTGCTGACGTATGCGCACGCAGGGGCTTTTAAAGTTGGTGCGCAATGGGAGTTGTACCGGATGCTAGGTAGCTTCAAGTTGAGGCAAAGTGGACGTGTCAGATCACAAGTTTGTGTCTCTAGACCCTTACTGGAAGTGATCGGATGCCATGTTGGTGGTGCATCCGATTAGGGCGTCGGTGCATCAAGTCACTGGGTTGGCTCCTCGGGCGAGGGCGCGAGCGAACGCTAGGCGACTGTTGGCGGTCCTTAATGCCTATTTTTAGCTACCAACAATCTAATAAAATAAACAGCAAACTTAGTAATAGGGTTTATATACTAACAAATTCCACAAGTTTTGATGATTTATCATGTGCAGGAAAAATAGACGAAAAGTATCAAAATGTAAAAAAAATGTGTAAACACACAAAGCATATTCCATCCTACGTAGGTACAAGGAGGAAAAAGGCCCATGAAGCATACCTCGCCAGATCAAACATGGGCCAAAACTGACATAGATGCAGCCCAGGCCCAACATGCAACCACCATGCGGAAGGTGATCACGGGGAGGCCACACTTGGGTGCAGCCACACCCAGGGTGTGCCCGTACCCCTATATGCGGCAACCGCCTCCTCCTTCCACGTGGCATCTCCTAGTGGCTCCTCCATGATGGTTGCATGCGACATCTCTTGGGTATATTCCCCCAAACTAACCAACAAGCAGCTATAAATAGATGGGAGAGGCCTCCTCATTTCCCTCTAGGTGCTCCTACCTAGTTGTAATAGAGAAAAGAAAAAGAGAGGAGAGGAATAGAGCAGAGGATGAGCCGGGTCTATCGGATCCTCCTCAACTTTGTACCTCTACAGAGCCGACTCAACTTGAGTAATATCTAGGTTTTGTTTTGGTATTTTCAAGCTCACTATTTGACTAAGTTTAGTCCTTACTTTGCTTATTTATGGGAACTCTGCTCGACTGAGTGTTCTAGTCTAAGAATTTGGGCTAGAGTAGCAATCGTTAGCGTAGACGTGGTGTCTAGGCTAGTATTTACCTGAGTTTGCACCCAACCCTACGGATAGTTGTGTTAGCCCCAGAGGTGACAGCTCTGACCTGGGCTTTGTAGTCCACCACATTTGGGTTGGTGTTTCCATAGACCTTTTTGGCAGCCTTCCCTCGACCACGTTTTCTCACCCCCCTCGAGGGTCGGAAAGGTACTATTGCTCTGAAGTAAGTGGGTATAGTAAGCCTAAATCTTGGTTATCTAGTGATCTTGGGAAAACCTTAGAAAACCCCTCTCTACGTACAAAAAACATCTTTCTGCCTTACCTCTTGGACATTCTTGATCCTTTCTAGTACACTTCACGTTCCCTGTGGAAATCGATACCTTGGAATACTTCGGGTGAAAGCTATAGTGGTATCCATGCACTTGTGGATTTCTCTATTTGTGTTTACAAATACCAACAATGGTTGCATCAGGTCTTGACATGGTGCGTCTGGTCGCTCATTAACCATGTGGGCGCTGGCAGCTAGCCGTTGGTGATCAGCTCAAGTTTAATTGTGGGACACATGGATGTGGATCATTGACCGGATGCAGGAGTGCCATGCGTCCGGTCACTTTGACTGGTGCGACTGGTCACCCCAAAAACAGTGAGGTGTAGGGGGTCAACGTCTCTATTTCATGGGGGCTTCTATTTAAGCCCCATGGCTAGCTCTAGCTCACTCACTTGGCCATTTTCATTGACATAGCAACTTTGTGAGCTTAGCCAAAGCCCTCCAACTCATCTCCATCATCGATTCATCATCTTTGTGAGACTAGGAGTGGATCCAAGTGTATTGTTTGAGTGTTTACATCTAGAGGCACTTGGTGATTGTGTTTTCCTGTGGGTTTTGCTTGTTTCTCTTGGTGGTTGCCGCCACCTAGACTGCTTGGTATAGTGAGGATCATCGAGCATAGGAAGGTGATTGTCTCCGGCTCTGATCGCGGTGATTATGGGGGTTCTTGACCTTTTTTCGGTGGAGAGCCAAAAGGTACTCTAGTTGATTGCTCGTGGCTTGTGTGATCCTCATCTTGTGTTGGTTGTGCGGCACCTGATTGTAGGTTTGGTGTGTAATGCCAATTAGCGCATGAGCCTCCAAGTGAGTGTATCGCCACAACAGGGACTAGCTTGTTGGCAAGCAAGTGAACCTTGGTCAAAAATCTTGTGTCATCTTATCCCAAGGATTTCTTGGTTTTCATTGGGATTGATTGATTGGTCATCGCTTGCCACGTCGATACAATTTCACTACCTCACCCTTGTATTTACATTCCTATTTTAGCTAAGCTCTTTAGTGTAATTAGTTTTGAGAGCTAGCTTGTGTTGGGTCTAGTGGTTAGTGTGGCTCTTTAGTTGGTCTTTGATAGATCACTAACTTAGTGATAGTGACATAGCCTCTTGTGTGGATTAGAGACCATAGTGACTAGAATTGTGGATAGGAGGCTTGCATTTTTAGTAGGCTATCGCAAGAATTGTTTCACTTCATAATTGTCTAACCATCTTGTTAAGTGTTGTTGTAGAATTTTTTATAGGCTATTCACCCCCTCTAGCCATTAGGACCTTTCAAGTTTGTAGATCAGTCCCTCAGCTACTCCAAGGGAATTCTTGAAGACATCTGTGTACGAGTTGGACAGTCGTACGTACCCATAAACTTTGTGGTTGTGGAAACAGGTGGAGATGTAAGGGCACCCATTATCTTGGGCTGACCTTTCCTAAGCATCGTAAAAGCTATCATCTACGCAGATAGTGCCAAGATCTACTTCACAATCAAGGATAGAAAGGAGAAGTTTACTTTCAAGAATCGTATACACCACTCTCCTAGTCATCCACAGATGGCATATCTTCTTGAGGAGACAACAGTAAGCAAGAAGAGAAACAACCGAAGAAGGAAGACATGGCCAGGCATCCATAAGAAGAATCGGTCAAGATGATCAATACACTCCGATTAGAGTATGACCTCCTCCTCGTTTCACCATTCCTTACCACAAAGGAAGACCCAAGCGTACCAATGATCGAGTGCACAATTGGACAAAGAATCTTCCATAACACCTTCTATGATATTGAATCGGGTGTAAACATAATGTCCAAGGTAACATATTATTATCTATTTGGTGATGAACCTTAGTTCCCTACATATATGCAATTATAGATGGTAGACCAAACAATCCAATTTCTAGAGGGAATAACAAAAGACATCATGGTAAAAATATAAGATTACTATGTCCCTGCTGACTTCATGATTCTGGACATAGGAGAGGAAGAAGAAGATGTGCCTATCATCCTTAGAAGACCGTTCCTCAACACGACCAATGCGATCATCTACATAGGATTGTCCAAATCTACTTCCAATTCCCTGGACAAAAGGTACTATGTTATTTCAATAGTTATACAACTCATGAACAGTCAAAGAAGATCCATCCCAAGAGAAGACGTCGATCAACCCAACGCTGGAAGAATCAACTCCCAAAGAATGAAGAGGAAAATGAAGCTATAAAAGATGAACCTACTACTCCAAAATCAAGTCCTTAGACCAAGCAGGTCTGGAAAGAAAAGGTGACATCATCATCAGAGTCACCATCACAAGAGGTGCAACCATAAAGATCTCCATCTCTAGGACCGATCGATGCACCTGAAGAATAAAGGACTAGTCAAGTCCTTTTCGGAGGACTTAAAATATTGAACCCTCGCCGGGAGGTAAAATCGGTAGTTATCCGTATTTACTTTTTCACATTGCATAAATTATTTTTTACTTTAGCATATTTACTTTTAGTATTTGCATTGCATTTAGAAAATAAAATAAAAATCTCATTATTGCAATATAAATCTTAAGCCCCATGTGAATACTTCTATGGTGTGTAAAAACCCCACAAGAATATTTACTATGTGGCATAAAAAATAAAAATACCACGCATACAGTTATATTAAGAAAATCCAAAAATATTAGAAATACATCATGTTGAAATTCTGTCAAATCAAAAATCTTTCTAAACCTCAAGAACAACTAACCCCTGGACGGCTGACCACTAACCCTTTTATTCTAATCCGTTCCACGAGTTTTGGTGTTCTTTTTTGTATTTTGCAGGATAATCAAAGAGCAAGTTCACCCGGTCGACATCATCCCATTCCACTAGGAGTATATCCTCCTGAGCCAGCTCTAACATGAACCAACCACCTAGAGCCACTATATAAGAGAAAACCAACCTCCTGATGGACGAGAAGGACATCTGATGGCAAAACAGCTCCGAGAAGGATCACTCAACTTCAACATTCGACCGCGTCAACAACTAGCTTGGGGGAAGGACATCCCCCATGTATCTAGATAAGTATTTCTTTCCCTTTTGTTTTACTATTTCTAAGTTTGTTATGTAGTTTGCTTTATAAAAATATACATAACTAAAAACAAAATAAAAATTTATCTTCATGTTTATATTAGTAATGTGTGATCTAAAAATAAAAACAAAATAAAAAGTGTGTTTTTTTATTTTTAAGAGCTAAATAAAATAAAAGGACTCTAAAGATAATCTCTATGGAATTGATGAATAGGTGCTCTGTTGTAATTTCTTTTAAGTACCTAGTTTTTAGCCTTGAATTCTCCTGAGTTTTGGATGCAACTATTTTGATATAAGAATTTACTCTGAAGTTGAAACTCAAGGGTAGCATATGCTTGATCTAAGTCTAGGTAATTGATGGATATGATATGAGAAGGTCTGAGCTGTTATTTATTTTGTTCTAAGTGATACTAAATTTCTAGAGATTTATCTTTTAAAAACATAAAAATCCTACATGATGAGCTCCTATATGACAAAGCTTGAATTCCTACCAAAGCTATATAGGATACTTAGACTAGGAAAACTTCCACATATATGCTGCTTGTTTTGCATTGAGTTTAGTCAAGCTTTGTTGACCCTTATGAGAGGTTTGTCATACTCTTAAAATCAAGATTACGTACACACCACCCGCATATGCACTAGTCCTACACTAGGGGTAGGTGCAATAACATGCCTCCCATCTAGATCCATCCAAAAATGTTTTACTCCTACTCTAGGGGTGAACACCAAAAATATTCTTGATAGGATCTTCCACCAAATAAATGCTCCAAGTTCTTGTTGCTATCTCTCAAAAGTTTTGTTACAGAAAAGAAGCTTGAGCTATGCAAAAGTTATTCATAAAAAAAAGAGTTGAAAAAAGTGGACAAGTGTCTAAGATATCTAAAACAATGGGTACTTAGATGCCCACATGAAAAAAGGAGAGAAAAGAAAAGAATTGAATAAGATAGCCCATGTTCTTTTGCAAGGAATATTTCCAAGTTTCAAGAGAGATATGTTTTTAAGGAGTATAGTCGAATTAGGTTATCCACCATATATCCACACACATGCACATCTTGATTTGATTGTATGACTCAACTCTCTATGTATCCGAGGTTTGACTTTACAACATATGTATTGCAAGTATGCTCTTTCATGCTATTTCCACTCCTATGAGCTCCACATAAGCCTTAGTTGTAGGAAGAGAAATGCATAACATCACTATTGCCTTGGTGAGGATCCACAAATACCACATATATTGAGAGATTTGAGGGTGTCATACAAAGAAAGCTCTGAGTTTTATTTTGAAAACCAATAAAAACTCTAGAATAATGGTTAAGCAAAGAACTTGAGACATAGTGCTTGACTTGATCGTTCTGTCTTTCAATTGTTCAAGACCCAAGTGAAGGCTAATAAACCCCATGGTTGAAGGTATATGGGTAAGTTTGAAAGTCAGGATAGTCTATTCTAATCTAGAGGAGAATTCTTTTTTGAACACATGTGTACTTTTAAAGAGTTGCTACAATATTTTCAAAAATCTTAAAACTCCTAATCCATTGCTAAGTTTAGCATTGCTTAGGGATGAGCAAATGTTAAGCTTGGGGGAGTTTGTTGATGGTAGTTAACACCCCTCATAAACCATCAATATAACTTGAATAAATGCATGAATATGATCACCAACATAGGTTTAGGGGTTTAAACTAATAAATTCCACGAGTTTTGGTGAATTTGTGTTTTCAGCAGGGTTTATCCAAAAAACCATCAAGGTGAACC